>NW_026542602.1:55482960-55716491 GCF_028750875.1 Macrosteles quadrilineatus | reverse complement strand
GGTCTTGGCCACTTATGCTCAAAATTAGTTCAGTAACACTCAATTTGAGAACTTTTACATTATTTTATGTTTTTCCATTAACTATGTGTTTATAAAATTGGTTCATTATGGTTCTATTTAAGTTTTACGGCATTCCCGGTGTAACTAATAAATAAAACTGATGTTCCTAAGAAAATTAAAGCTAAAAGTGCAAAGTGGGAAGTATAGCTTTTGGATATTAGATGGAAATAACAATGTTAGTTAAATTAAATTTAAGTAGCAAATTAATTCACAATGTGCAAGAAAAATTTTGCCATCTCTGTGCATTTCTCATGCAATTTTAATAAAACCGTTCTTGAGGCTGTAACCTGGAAAGATTAATTTTATATTTAAAAATTATTTGATATACATTTTAATGTCTTTTTACTTAGTTTGTATTTTTCATAATTATTTTGTAGCTAAAAGCTTAGAATACATTGATTGTTCTTTTACTTGGAAATGTATATTTCTCAATTATAGCCTTATTATTTAAGATATTTATACTGCTGTTTTGTAATGTTTTTTAAATATTCCTATAACGTATATGTTTGTTTTGTTTGTATATATTAGATATTAATATGGTGATAAGGGTTTTATAATTAAGGCCTCATAGTGTAAATGTATCGTATATTTGGTCTGGTTATGCACAAAATTCTACTATTTTTTCAAAATTGCAATTATGTTATTACCCATTCATTATGAACATAGTAAATAAAAAGTGAGTGAGTAATTAATGGAAATAATTTTGCAATCTTTACTCAAACAATACCTATAAAATTTTGTAAAGATAATGAAAATCTATCGCTGGACTAAAATGTACACTTATTATTACTCAATTGTGATACTTTAATTCTATTTATAATAATTTTTTTGTTGAGAATAAAAAAATTATTTGAGATACTGGTAGTTATTTTTTATGTCCTTGTAGAAGTAAACATACTTTTTTTAAATTGCCGGTTAACAATAAAATGTCAAAGGAAATTTAGTTAGTGGATAGTAAACATTGCGTGGTCCAGTAACTTTGATCTGGTCCTCTCTGGAAAGAAATAAAATAAAGTACGCCTTAATTAGGTACTGTAATTTCTTCGCTCTATCAAACCGCTTTAATGGTAGTGTTTTCTCTAAGTAATTGATTTTTTAATGGTACACACAATCTTTAATTATTTCAAAATAATTTTACTGCCAAGATTTTTTTCTTGAAAAGTACTAGGAGCGTTTTTTAAATAAGGCCCATTTATGCATGTAGCTCCTTAGTTTTTGCAAAAGCTGTAACAAGGCAGCTCCCAACTTGCTAAACATAGTTGTACCATTTGCAGCTCTGAGGCCTAGTAGGGCGTAGGCCTTTGTTGCGGCTTATGCGCTATATGGAGTTTTACACAGGAACAGCTCTTACTTATAAAATGTAAATTGTTTAAAGCCTATCTTCGCCTTTCGTGAGTTTTTGCCCTCTTAAAATGTTAAAATACTAGTTTTTTCTTCTATGACAAACATTGATTATAAACTTATCTTACCCAATCATCGTTTATTTTTCCTTCTAAATTGTTAAAATATTTGGATATCACGCTTATGTGGTGCATTTGTACAAGAATTGGTTGAGGTAACACTGGTGGAAATGAGTAGACAGAACTAACAAAAAGGGGATTTTTAATTTAAAAAAGATGTTTCAAAGACAATAAATATAATTATTAACTTATTTAAATTAAATAACAAGCACATTGAAATGTAATAAACCTTAAAAAATTTTTCAAATTTGGGGATATGATTGATTAACAGGTTTGTAAAGATATAGTATTTGGTTTTTCGAAATGCCAACGTAGCTGCCCAACAAAGAATCGCCAAATTAATAAAATAGATACCCTTAGCAATGTAGGAGTGCCCCTGAATTCCAGGTGTGTAAAAACAATGTTCTTCCATATTGCCAAGAACATTCTGCTAAGAACATATAGTTGAAATTACTTAGAATTTCACTAATGGTTATTAACACCTGTTTTAGATAAATGCAATCCAGCACATCATAATAGTTATTTCCTACAGTCACCTGACAAAGTGGCCTTCCTTGCACTGATTATAGCAAAGAAAGTTGCTAATTGCTGCCTCTACTTACTTTTGCCTCAGTTTTTTTCCTGCACACCAGTATTCCAACCAAACAACACAAAACAGCGTGCTTTTATTAGGCATGTAATACGAAAATAAGTTGATAACACTTAAAGATATTACGACAATGAACAGCTTGTTCAGTGTTTCCCATTTTGTTCAATGTTTGGATTTAACCTAACCTAAAAACTTGTTGTACTGTGTTTGAAAGACTAATTATTTATATGCTTTATAGTATCTGTAGGAAAAATATCTATAACAGGAGTGGAAACTGTCTTTGCTGCACTCGAGAAACTTTCCACACTCGCCTACGGCTGGTCCATAAACATTTCTCTTGTGTACAGCAAAGTTCCACTTAAACAACACTAATTTTAACACACTATACAACACGTTTTTAGGTTAAGTTGAATCCAAGCATTGAGCGAAAGGGGAAGTGCTGCACAAGCTGATCGTAGTTGTATCTTTAGTGTTGTCAACTTATTTTCAAGCGTACACAAATTACCTGCCTAATAAAAGCACACAGTTTCGTGTTGTTTGGTTGGAATACTGGAGAGCGGCAAAAGTAATTGCAGCAATTAGCTACTTTGCATGCTGTAATCAGTGTAAGGAAATTCACTTTGTCAGGTAGAACTGTAGGGAAATTATATTGATAGAAAGAATATCGAAGAATTTCAATGATACAAATCAGTGGTAACAAAAGCTAAACTAAACAATACATGGATTTGATGATTCCAAGTAAGATAAATTTCATGACAAATATCACACAAATACAACAAACAATCCATGCCAGCAAGATTCAAGACTTAACCGATATTACAACATTGATGGATAAATAATGTTTAAAAAGACAGTTTTACACTTTATACATATTTACAATAAGTTTGAGCATTTTCTACAAGTACTTAAACCACAACCTTATTGAGATATGAAGGAGGAATATAATAGAAGAAGACATAATCGTATGTAAATCTTAAAATTACTGTACCACGGAGTTACATATTCATTGGTCATGTATTTTATAAATTCATGAATTTTGTTATGGATAGGTTTAACAGCAGGCTTACCAAATAAACACATAGAATTTTCAGTGCGACCAGCTCCTTCAGTAGTAGAGGCTTAGTTTTCATTTAACCACAAAACTATGAACTAAGAAAACCAAAACTTTTACTGAAGGAGCCAGTAGCTCTGAAAATTCTATCCATTTATGTGTTATATATGCATTTTCCTCATCAAGATAAGCTTGTTGATAAACCTATCCACTACACAATCATTTAAAAAACCACAGGCCTAAAACAATCTTCACCAAAAAACTTCATATAATTACATTGTAACCTTTTATAATATACAGGATGTCAATGTACAATCTAAGATATCTTTATAGTTAATTATAATTCTCAAAAGAAAATCTGCACTGCACATTTTCACTACATTATTTACAGTCAAATGATCAAATAATTTTTGACAGAAATTACCTTGGAATTGACAATGATTAAAACCTAAACTAGCAAGATACAGTATAATACATTGCAGCTGTTTTGTATTTTTCATTGAAAAATACAAAACACAAGGTAAACGCCCATTCAAACGGGTAAGCCATAACTAGTTTGTGAGGATCAATAAATAAAAAAATTCTATATTTTGCAAATAAAGAAGAAAATTTAAAACTTTACATTTTAACACCTACAGCCAAGTGCTCGATTTGTAAAAAATGAGGTGCGGGAACTGTAACCTATTTAATGTGGTTAGTAGTAATATTTTTATCTTTCCGAAAGAGAGGTACCGGAACCCTCTGTTCCACCGTGTTCCCCCACAAATCGAGCACTGCCTACAACACTTGCAAATAGCCCACTACATTAGTAAAGATGAGTGACTACTACATAATTCCAAACTTTTGGAAGCAATAACTAAAGTCTCTTTGTACTAAATAAAACAATGCACACCTACAGTTAAAATCTCGTAAATATAGAGAGAAGATATACAATTTTTAATATTTACAAATCTACTTAGTTACACAGCAAGTGAAAGCAGTTGTCGTAAAAAATATGGTTTAAGAAATTTAAAATAAAACACACCATCATAAAAAAAATACTATCACTCTTAAAAGAACACTATTACAAGTGGAACTACGACTTTTTACACATCTACAAAATAAAATAATAGAGTGGGCAAGAGTATGTCAGATATACTAAACTAATTCCAGAGGTTGTGAAAACATAAAATGATTATATTAAGTCTATGATTATATGATACTATCCTCATTCTACAATGTTGGTAAATTTAAGTACACAAAAACTTAAACTTCCCTAATTTTTAAAATAAATGTTCACTCTATGAAAACAAAAACAAACCATAACCTATCGTATTTTACCTAATTATTCAAACATCCATAGGATATTTACAGCTTTGAAATTTGTACAAATCTACTAGGATTAATCAAAATCGTCAAAGATTTAAACAGAAGGCAGTAGAGTAGCTGCCAGCTTGAGTCCGTTTTTATCTCGTGACACCAAAACTCGGACGACGCTGAAAAGTTGAATCAGTTGTACTTTTTCTATCCCCTCCCATCGTATGTACAATTGGGACTTGTTGGCTTCACTCACATGTTCAACCTCGGCTTTTAGGGGCTGAAATAAGAGAAAAGCGCTTGATTTATCAAATACACAAGTAAATTAGCTGTAGCTGACATTCACTTTAAATCCTTCATACATATAATCTTACACGCTGTATATATATTTTTTCCCATTTCTGCATCAGCAATTTTGAGTGAAAGAATCACAAATACTTATAAGGGAAAATGGTCCTCTTATAAGGGGAAGTGGTTATAAGGGAAAATGGGATAATGGAAAATGGTCAAATTTTTTGTAAAATTTACAGATTTGGAGCATTTCCTTGTTAGGTTGAGTTTATTCCCCATAAATTGCACGAGGCAAAGTTAAGAAGCTTGATTCAAAAGAAGGGCGTCTGTAAAGATTTGTTATTTTCATAATTTCTTAAATCAAATTGTCAAGCCATCTATTATTGACTCAAAACGAAGAATTTGAATTTATAAATCCTACACATACAGTGGAGCTCTCGGTAAAATACAGTGAAACCAATAACAAGTGCAATTTTCCCTTAAGACCCTTAATTCATCTTACTGTAACCCCAATAAGAAGTTAACCTTGATAACGAGTTTTACTTGATAACCCCCATGAGAGACTTGATACCAAGATTCTACTGAGTCACATACGATCACTTACATCAGTGTAGACTCGCAATACGATTCCGAAGTCTCTGACGATGACATCAGCTGATCTGTCCTTGACGTCAATGACAGCCGCCAGACTCTCGACAGGTTCCCGCAGGTACAGGGCCAGAAACAGCAGGGAGCTCTGATCACCAGCCACCTTGGCCGCCAGCTTCTGTCGGTTGCAGATCGTGGCGATTCTATCAACACAGAAACATCTATGAGGAATTGTTAAGCAAAAATGAGTTAATAAAAGAGTCATCAACTACCAATTCTTGGAGGCCGTATACACTTGGGTGTGTATTTTAAGCTAAATATGAACGCAAGGTAAGTGTAGAATGGAGTTAAATGATTTGTGTAGCTTTGGTGCTGACTAAGACCAGCTGTTTCATTAGTCAGATCAGCTGGTTTATTAGTCAGGATAATTGATTAAAATCCCAAAAATAAAAGGTCTAGCTGAGGGTTTGGAACCATCAAAAAGCTACGACTTTTTTCAGGATCGAATCGGCGACCTTCTGATCATTACAACCACTAAGCTTACCAACTATATACCATTTTTCCATCAACTAGAAAAGGAACTGGGTTAAGGTTAAATGAACTATTTGGTAGGTATGCATAATAATAATTATCTATTTATTCAAAACTCTTGGCTTTTACTTAAATTTACTAAACATTCATTTAGGTTTGATTGGGTCTTCTTAATTCAATAATTCATGTAGATGTGCATTTTTTTACCTATACTAATGAATTAAGTAGCCTAATCTTTTCTATATTGTAATTGAAATCTTACTAAAACAATTCAAAATTTCAACATAATGTCAACACTTTTGAATAATACTAGGCCCTACATATTTTAGACACAAAAATCCTAAAGGCATTGAGAATAAAATTCCCGAAGACTCCTTTACACACCTCTTACTATCCAGATGAGACCAAGTAGGCGGAGGCGTGAGCTCTAGCGATGCGGCCAATAGTCTGTGAACCATCACGTCCGCGTAGCGACGAATCGGCGAGGTGAAGTGTGTGTAGTACGGAGCGTTGAGAGCGTAGTGGTGCAACTCTGGTATCTCCTTGGACGGACAAAAGTAGTTCGCTCTCTGTAACATTCTCAGTTGTAACACACATCACTTGGGCCTAACAAAGAATTAGTTTCAAACAAAACATATTCTCTTCTGTTTCCAAAAATTATTTGTGATGGAAATATTTTCAAAAAGATAATTAAATCATTGAACTACATGGTGTGACACTATACTATGTAAGTTGAGGTAAAAACGAATTATGAAATGAATTAATTGAATCTTATTAAGATTGTTCTCTAGTTGGGATCCCTGTGAAAATGTTCAGAAAAAAACACAAAGTACGCTGACATTAACAGAGGAAATTGATTTCAATATAAAACACGAATGAGCAACTTTCAGAGAGGGAGGGGGTTGTGTAGATCAAACTTGTGTGTTAGCATCAAATTGTGACTTTTGGATACTGAATCAATAGTCAAAGTTGATACAGATGTGGACAACAAACAAGCATTAGATAGAAAACTTTTCTTTCCATTTTTTCTCCATGTTTTGAAGTGAATTTGTGTATTTTCTGAACCAATGGCATTTTTTACGGTTTGAAAAGGAACGGTCCAAACCCTGGTATTGTTACTATCTAACCTAATTCTTTTTTATTAGATTATTGCATCATTAATTTATATCCCAATGACAAGGGCATCTGGGTCTGGAACGATCTCACTCGGACACGAACCAGTGACCTTCAGATTCAAAGGCCAGTACAAATTCTCATAGCACAATGTATTGACGAGACTCATAGCCTTTTACGAGTATATATGCAAACTAAAACTGAAAAGGGGGTAAAGTATTTTAAAATTTCAGTTTGAATTGATTAAAAAAGGGTTAAACTTGATTAATTCTTTGTTTAAGCTTACATCAATTGAGTAACGGCCAATTTCATTCTTAACATTTTTTATTTTTGTTCAGTTTTTACAACATGACTGCAAACCTCCCATAGCAGAAAGCAACAATTCTCACCAGCATAGGCTTGGCACACATCTGATTGAGTACGATGTACCTCGCCCAGCTGATCGTCTCGTCTTCTCCCTCCACAGGCGAGCCGTACTTCAGCATGGACGAGTGTAGCGTCCCGGCATCAGATATATCCAGGTGAATGCCATACGTCTCCAACCTTTAACATATCAAATACTAAATCAGTCGGTTAAAGGCATCCACCTGTTAGAAACATTTACTTCTTGCCGTTCAATAAAAGGTACTGGCTGAGAAACAGCTGGTCTTCAGCCACAACGAAGCTTCACAGATCATTTAATTCCATTCTACACTCATTCTTGATAGGAAATATACTTTATTTACATGTTCGTTGAGAACAGTACAACACCCTAGGATATTTACAGGTGTTTTGTTGGTTACAAAAAATGTATAAAAAATGTATGTAAAAACATAAAACTATATTATGTAAGAAGTTAACTTTACTGTAAGCTCAATTTAACTACTTTATGCTCTTTAATATTTGATAACTAGCAACAAATTAAACATGGAAGTGAAAAAAAAACTTTAAAATTTCATTGTTAAGTTATGTTGGACTCTTAATTCTCCAAGTAAACTTGCTCAACTTAACACTTCCAGAAAAGCTCTTTAGGGCCTTTAGTTTCCCTTAAACTTAAAATGTTAAAATACACTGGGAGATACACTAACCTCTTCTGCAGTTCCAACATCATGTTTAGTTTAGGAGGTAAGTGATGGCGGAGGAAAGCCAGGTCAGGATACGCTGTATATATGTGTTCCGCTACTGTCATGTTGGCTAACAACATGAATTCTTCAATCAACCTGGACACAATCAAAGTATTTATTATACAACTTGGAGTTGAATGATGAAATTTAACTTCCCATGGTTAAAGGGTTGATTTCAAAGGCATATTCTTGATTTTGTTTATTCTTAAGGAATTGGATAACACTTTTTCAAATTCTATCGTTATTTAATTTTTGATACAGTAAAATAAAGGATAAGTCAACAGCTTAACCCTGAAACTGCCAGTTAAAATTTCCAAAAGGTACTTTGCTGCACTTTGTGTATAGTTAATTTAATAAATTAATGGACATTATTATTTACAAGGCAGTTGCACTGTATTGTATATATTTTTCAGAAAGAAATAAGATTTAATTCATATTATTTGTGTAGTAATAAAACCTAATCACAATTTGAACTGTGTTATCTCTTTTACAAAAATAGTTCATACTGTATACATTTTTATAAGTTTAAAAAATGAGTGATAGAAGCTAACAAATAAGCCGTATTTTATTGTTTTTGTGAAAAAACTCTGATGATAAAATAAAAATACTCTAGTGCATCAGGGAAACAAACTGATTCTATAACTATTAAGGAAATTGACAGGAAAGCAGGCTTACCTTTAAATAAGTCCATAGAGACACATAACACATCACAAAATTTTGTGATGTGTTATGTGTCTCTATGGACTTGTTTAAAGGTAAGCCTGCTTTCCTGTCAATTTCCTTAATAATTCCTGGCAAATGCCCTATCTTTTTATAAGATGATTCTATAACTACTTATTCAATTATTGCATTTTTCTTCAACCTACCTATGCGACTCTTTATTCTGATATATAAAGCTGCTTAGAGGTGTTTGTGTTTCTGCGTCTAGATGAAAACACAGCTTAGGTTGGTCGATACGCAGAGCTCCTGAGTCAAATCTGCGTTTACGCATGATCTGCGACAGTTTGTACAGAATACGGATCCTTTCTGCACAGTCTTCAGCAGTGAATCCGTTGCTCACTTCCGGAAAATCTTCAGCCGTAAAGGTCTTGTCTAGATCATCAATCACCATCTAGAAAAGTCATCCAGTTACGACTGGTATCTCAGTTTTTTTAGTTTGCACACTGTAGAAAAACACAAACTCTGATACTGAATTATAAACAAAATTGTATTCAACGAGAAGGCAATAGTTGATTCATGTATTTTTTCAGAAAAGAAAAATTCAAGTAACTTACTAAAGGAATATTTGTATTTTAAAGTTCCTAGTTCTTGCACAGGTTCTCAATCTAGTGTCAAATACATTTTGCAGGCGAGTAAAGTCCTCAGGGAGAGAAAAAAATATTTTGGCAAAATCGATTGGAGACTAGGATAAGAACCTCAGTAAGAACTAAGGCTACAAAAAGATACCTTAAAAATAATTACAAACACAAATAAGTCAAGGGAAAAATAGATTAGATAAACAAAAGTTAAGTTGTGTGACCTTGTTGTAGGTGTATGAGCCTCAAGACAAGGGGGTAAGATAGCTAAAATCTATCCCTTTCAGAGAAAAAAGCTCAAATATTTAAATAAACTTCCCCGGACGAAAAAAATGTACTTATATTTATTCCACTTAACAGCAATTAATTTTAGGTATATAGCGCAACAAGCAGTAAAACTACATTAGTTAGTTTTTCTTTTCTAATGTCAAATTAAAAATTTTAAATCCAAACTTAATAACTACGAATCCCAAAACATTATCAAACAACGAATAGCCTACAAAAGCTCATTAAGTTAAATAACATGTCTTTGTAGAGAAAAACTCTAGGTTTTCCTTGCCATTAAAAAGCGAAATGCACCCACCTGAGCGTGCTCGTACGCTAACTTGGTGCAAGAATGGATAACTGAGCGAGCGAACCGGTGAGTGACGACTTGAGCGTCCGGAGTGAGCTCCACAAAGACGGAGAACGCCAGTTTATCTTCACCAGACGTGAGCGAACACAGTTGACACAGCTCTAATGGCAACATGTGGTAAACCTGAAAACACAATTATGTCATTCCACCCTGTTTCTGCACTACTGAATTATACTTTTATTATATCATTAACAAAAAGAATTAAATATAGACCGAAAACAGTGCTGCGGTTAGCATATGTTCTGGTGTCCACCTCTAGGAGTTCCGTGTACTTAAGGCACACAGCGCTGCAGCGTATGCTGGTATTATTCAGCGAGGAGCCGACGACGGCAGCGAATCGAACACTGAGCATGTTCTAGTGGCACATCGTGGAACTTTCCTTTGACAGTCTATATTTATTCTATTTAATTTGTCTATGATTATATTTACCATAAATGTGAGGCCTAATGTATTACCCTACAAACAGTTTCAAATGTGCATTTGTGTAGTTTACAGTTAATCCTTCTATTGAATTTTCATTTTTCTGGTTACTTTTTAACTCCAGAAAAACAATTGAAAACTTTAGAATATGCCACACTACTTTCTTACATTTGCATATTACGTTTGAGCTAGTGCAATGCTTCACAGGCTAACTCTAATCACTTATCTTATCACTAGTAATTAATGGACTTACCCTCTGGACTAGATATATAGTCGTAGCTCTCTTGCTCACTTTGTGGTCCAACATCGTCTTGGGCTGTAAAAAGTGACTGACATCGGAAATGTGAACTCCGACTTCGAAATTACCATTTTCCAGCTTCTTGGCAGAAACTGCATCGTCAAGATCCTTAGCTGTCGCCGGGTCTATGGTGAAAATGCACTCTTTCCTAGAAATTAACATCACATTCACATATCAATCAAAATACTACTGATTATATGATATGATCATAATTAATTAATTTTAGGTTGAAATATTTGTATAGTAAAACGAAATGATTCACCAAACATAAAGAAAAATAGATCCACTAAAAGAGTAATTCCAAACCTGAGGTCATCACGTTTTGCAATTTCTTCGTCTGGTATTGTGTACGGCAGTCTTGGGAAGAAAATGTTCAGTATCGGATCGTGGGGGGTTGGGTCCAAATTGTTTTCCAACAGTATAGCCATGGTTTCCGCTTCTACATCTCCACTTTTACCAACCTCCTTGAGGATTTTTCTGAAAAATAACAATCTGTCAGTTTATTTGTTCCATAATCATACTTACGCCATATCCTCTTCTAATACAAGGCCGTGGCGAGACAAAAGTGGCGACAATGCTGTCCTGTCAAACCGAAACAGCTGTTGCGTTGCTTTAATTTACAAATAGGCATGACGTTGTGACGTTGCCACAAACCAACCCCGCCCTCGGCTTTGTATTAGAGGAAGCTATGCTTACACAGTTAATGAGCATTTAATTGACCAAACCAACAAAATACACATTAAAGCTTTAATATAAAGGAACGTCATTTAGCTCGTTCTATATTATTCGTTAGTTTTTTAAAAGTGCTGGAAGTAACCTCTACTCAGTTAGATTTATAGCTAACGAATAGATAATATATTCGATAGTTTTAAATCGTTAGATTTTTTGTCAGGTGGAAGTATCTCAAATACGGGTTATTGATTTTATGTGATCAGTGAGGGTTACGTGCGGCCTTGAGGGGTCAGCGCCCTTGTTGACAAAAAACGGGGGGTGGGAAAGAGAAAGGCGAAGTCCAGTTGCTTTAGTATGCAGTGGGCCCATGGATGGGCAGTGACAGCCAATAACAACACCCCAACCAACGAGGGGTGGGAAGGGGGAATTTTTGTTTGGTTATAACCTTGGTGTGATAACCCAACCTAACATAACTGCCGCAGCGCGCTGTATAAGTGTGGTCTCCAGATAATTCCACAGTACCAATATTTTTACAGTAAGTATATATATTAAAAGTGACAGAAGACATAGTTTATTTATTATATTCCTACTTCAGTATCTTAAAGTCTATGCTATTACCGACAATCAAGAATGTCTAACCTCAATTAACTTTCTTTCCTGGTTCTAATTGATATAATAAACTATAGACATCCCAAGAACAAAACAACCTGCGCAGAAATGAAAAGATCACGTGGTTCGCGCCGGTAGGTGGAGCTTACACTTCAAACCTGCGTGGCTCGAAATGGCCCAGGGTTCTTTTGTTTCTGGTATGACTATACCACGTTTTTGACCTTGTCCAACAACTTGTTCAACCAATTAAAATCCTTTATGAAATTTTCAAATTCTTTCCGACAAATTACAACAACTGACCCTTCTGCAATGTTGACGTTAGTCCACGCCGTGATCTGCGCCGTAAAGATAGTGTCTGTGTACGCCCCTGGGCTGTGTTTGTAGCCTGCGGGGAGCGAGGGGTCGCTCAGCGGTATCTTGATTCTGGGCACTCTGGAGTCTCGGGGCGAAAACACCACGTAGCTGCTGTTAGGTTCAATGGTAGACTGTAGCTTGCCGACAGTCGTGCGAGAGTGGAACTCTTCCTTGATGAGCACAACCTGCACAAACGATTTGAGGTTAACCTTTCCAAAATGGGCGGAGGATCAGGGATATGAGATGAAGGACAAGTTACGGATGTGTACTCATAATTTTTGTAGATGTTGGGAACAGGAGGTGAATATTTCCGCCACTTCTGTGGCATGGTTGGTGTTCGAACCACCTGGTAGGAACCACTGTGACCATTTTACTCTGCAGAATGGTATGAACATGAACTTGTAAGTGACAGACCACTATGTGCTAAATAAACTCAACCTTATTATTTATTCCAAATTTTCTAGAACATAAATCTTGTTTAGATTTACCATACAATATTTTTTTAATGAAATATTGTGTAACAAAAACGTTTCATTCATTAAGATATTTGTAAGGATAGGTCGCAAATACATCCAAATCATTATTTTTATCGTAAAAACGTCAGCTGATTATCTACTCACAAAATTACTCTTTTGTTGTATTTATTTAAAGTAGAAAGGAATACAAAAATTTACAAGAAATATTTTTTTTCCATTTTACAAGTTTTGGCCTGCCTTGTTAGGAATGTGCTATGTACAGATTTTTCAGAACAATAGGCTTTAAAAATATATTTGGTTCTTACTGTCTACGCAATCTGCCACACTCAAGAATATAATAGGCTTATATTTGAATGGAACAATTCCACACTGGCACAAGAAAGACAAAAGCTTAACACCATGCATAAACATCTGAGAATTTAACTTTTACACCTTTTTAAATCAAGAAAGGTTTGAATTGGGAAGAGATACCATAAACAATTCAAGTCTTTTTTTAACATATTTCTCCAACAGTGTTTTTTGATCCAGGTTAAAATATCTTTTCCAAAAATTTTCTTTTTTGTTTCTACAGTGTAATGGCAGGTATGGTTTTCCAAAAGAAGAATGTTTATTATTGGTTCAAAGAGTTGATTAAAATTACGGATATCCAAACAATGTGTTTTGATGATTCCACCAAATATTTATTAGTAAAATTGAAAGGAATGCTTCTCAGATTTGACTTTGGTAATGACATAAAAATTTGGCTAAAACACTATATTAAAAAAAATTACTGTTTCCCAATCACTACATAATTGCTTAAGATACTTTAAAGCGTAGAAGGTAACTTACTTTTCCAGTACGCTGTTCAGGATTGACCTAAAAAAAAATAGTTAAAGTTTATTAAATAAAGTTAATTGTTATAGTTTATAAAAATTATAAAGTTTTGACTACTAATTGATGCTCATAAAAATTGATCTAATACTGCTGTGAATGTTAATTATAATTGGGCCTACTAGGTACACATGGAACAATAACAACAAAATAAAAAAATCTTGTTCTAGTTTAAAGCAGTAGGCTTTTCAGTTTTCCAATCACAATAATCAGTAGGCTTTACTAGTTTTATATTTTCACTTCTTTACAGTATATAGTATATAGGCTACATAATAGACCTGTAAGTTTGACTCCTTGAATACAACTGATGCACCAACATTATCTGTTATTTTTAGTAAAAAAGTGATTATTATAATACAACTATTAACTAATAAAATTATAAAGTTTAGATACATGATAGGACCTACCTTCCAGTTTTCCGGTGGATTCAGAAGAACAACAACTTCATCTCCTTCTAACGCTCGATTCCTGTTTTTCAACCCTTCGATAATGATGTCTTTTTCTTCTCCCTTCAAAATTATACAATCGTTAGCTAAACTAAATTGCAATCAATAACATTATTTGCAACTGTTTTACTGATGGTAATATTGTTTAAACAATTAATTAAACATCTAACATCATGAATCTGATATAGTGCATGAGGCAAGAGTCTAATACACATAAGCAACCCTAACTTCAGACCACACCTTGCGCTCTGATATTTTTTTTTTTTTTTTTTTTAAGATAATCAGTGGAGTAGTCATAAATTTTCTGATGTGAGAAAACTCACCATTGCCGCAAAAAAGATTCGGGTGGATTACAGGTCTATATAGGTTCTTTGGAAATAGCAAGGTGTGGAAACGTGTGAAAATGCATTTTCCAACATTCCTATATTAATAACCTCGTGTTTTTCTAAGACAATGACTGGCATTCCCAATTAACTACTATGCCACTGATTGTTTCAACCAAAAATAAAACACCACCACAGCAGCAAACCTGCAGACTTAACGAATTACAATTAGTCTGATCCTTAAAAATGTGAGAGATTTATTCCCTCTAAAAAAACCATTATGTTAGATGAGTGTAGTGTATACAATAATGTACCATAATGTTGCCATTGTTACGATATTTAGATTTGTGTTATAAAGAGTTGGCAATATGTTTTGCATTTGTGTCCTGACTGCGATCAGGCGACTGTGACGTCATATCGTATGATTTCAATAAAGCTCCCGGATTGGCTACAACCCATCATGCCACTTTTCCCTCCACGTTTAACCGCCGATCCAAAAGTTTTCCTTGCTCTCCAGTCCTCAAGATTCCAGCAAACCGTAAACATGTAGTCGGCCAGGTTTTATTTAATTTCCCAAATGGTGTTTTATTTCAATGATTGCACCCCTAAACGTTCCAATGAGTTACTTAGGTTTGCTGCTACACTGAAAGTAATAGAGTTAATTTAGTAAAAATTTTGACAGCTTAGGTAGAAATAAAATTCTCGATGAGTATTGTGTTGACGACTAAAGAGTAAAAGTTAGTGTGCACCACTGTGCATAATTAAATTACCTTCACCAAACCAGAAATTATGAAAATAATTAAAGAGTCAAGCCATATTATTTACCAACCAGTATCCAATATTACCATTTTAACAATTGTTTTATTTTTACCAAATCTGGATTTAATAACAAACTGGTTTTATTATGTTTATTGTGTACATTAACATGTGTGGTTAATGTATGTTAGATAACCAACCTCGGAAACGTATGCATCTCTGAAGCATTTGGCGTTGATTCTGATGCTGCCCTGCAACAATATATACGAAAAATGTAACGTACAATATAAACTTAAGTAATACTCATTAAAACTGTTAGTTTACACTAAGATTTTTATTGAAGATCTTTGCTCTTAAGAATTTCATGAAGTAGCCTAAGTATGAAAACAAACAAAAAACTAATTTTCTAGGAATGTATATTTTAATGTCATTTATTTACTTTTAGGCCTACTTAGTTATTTTTATGGTTTGATATAATATATCAAACTCTAAAAATTTCTACAAACACACCTCTTTTTTCTGTACAACGCTAAGTAAATAAATTATATTAAAATATACATTCCTAGAAAATTACTTATTTGGTTAAATATTGCAATAAGTGGAAAATGTTTAATATTCGTTAAAAATTGTCCACACTGATCGCTGGGGTAGACAAAGTTTGTTTCTATTATTTTAGGGTTATTTTCATGATTTGTGCTTTACTATTTGGTTATAGGAGACCAGTTATTGTTTATGATTAAATCGTTTTATTTGGTAAAATGAGGTTTTAAATGACTGAAATAACAAAAAACTAATTATAAACAAAACACAACCTCTACAGTTGGACGTACAGAACTAACAATAAATTGGCATCAGCTGTTCCATAAGGATGACAAATCTACTACTAAGGGAGTATGTTTTATCTATGACTTAAGTCTCGACTGATTGATTTGAACACCTCATAGTCAAAGAGTACTTGGTGGGGCGACAAAGTCCTATTAGAAGACTTTTCTTCATTATTTTTTGTTGGATTTATTATATTATTCTATATTTTAAGTGTTGGATCGAAAGTCAAAGCAGTAAGTTCAAAGTAGCATTTCGGTACCCTGTTAGTCACCAAGTAAAAAAGGACAAATTTTTATGTGATTTGGAAAAAAATAAAATTTAAGAAACTCTTAGATAAATGTTGGTAACTCACAGTAATCATGGTTTTGTTTCTCAGTCCTTCCTCAATTTCAATCGGGGACAAATAGTCTTCAAAAACATCTTGCTTCTTATTTTCGCTGGGAGGTTTCTTCTTCCTTTAATAATAATTACTTTATTAGTGTTCTATCAGGAAAGTAATTTTCCAGTTTTATTAACAGCGTCTTTGCCACACTGAGCATGCTTCTTGAACTAAACTAAAACTACAAAAAAAATTTTATTTAAAAAAATATAAGCAAACATACCAAGAAGACCCAGGGTAAGAAAATAAATAGGCTAATCTATATCATTAAATATTTTAAGGCAGCAATCCACATCTAGGTGATTATTTTAAGCTAAAAATGAATAAAGGGTGAAGAGAAATTATCTGCGTTGCTTTGTTACGGTACTGATTAAGATCAGCTGTTTCATTAGCCAGGATCATTTAGGCCTAATTAAAGCCCAATGACTAAGGAACAACTGGGTCTAGTTTTGAACCAGCAAAAAGCTACAGACTTTTCTCAGGCAACCTTTGATTTACAGGCGAGAACTATGACCACTCAGCTACACAGCTAGTTAAATGGGATAAGGCAAAGCACAACAAATTTTTGATGAATAAAGATCCATACAGCATTAACGACCACAACGTGTCTCTGCTTAGCCAGTGGGAATCAAGTATCAAATAAGTTAGTAAATAAGTAAAGTAGTGATGATAATGATGATAATTAATTTGAGATAGATCTACCACTGTTAGTGTCACTTTGCCGTGGTGAAGAAATATATTGGGTAAGTAGGCCTAATAAAAAAAATATTGCACTAGATACTTACCGTGCTGATTTTTTGTGGTCTTGGAAAAACTGTTCATTCGATTTTGGTGATCTAGGCGTATAGCTATTTTTTGGCGTTTTAGGGCCTTTTTTGGAACTCGGAACATTGTCTGTGACGTCTATTCCATAAGAGGGACTAAGAACATTGTGCGGGACGTTTAACCCAAAATTAACGTCTATTGAAGGTCTCTTAACTTCTGTTCCAACATCATCACATGGCCTTGCTTCAGCATCTTTTGTGTCTTTGTCGCCAACTTGTTTTTTTCTATTCCTAGATTTTTTCGGCTTCCGACTTTCTTGTGTTAAAGAACATCTTTTCATATCATCAACTAAATCAGCAAGTTCTTTCTCTGCTTTGGCTAGAATGCCATTAAAGTTTGGTCCTGTTGTTATGTCACAGTTCACAGCTTTATTCATGTTCCTAAAATAATTACTACAAATTAAATTGCAAAGTTAATTTATCAACCCTTCTAAAAAAAATTGAGGTTAATCTAGACACTGTTAAACTTTTAATCATTCCATAAGTTTAACTATTAAGTTAAGAAAAAATCTTGTCTATGGACTTTTGGAATTGTTATTTTTTGACCTCTTTAATCCACTATTTTAAATGTAGGCTATACATTTTAATTGTAAACAAAAATAATCTGGAGATAAGTTAACATACGCTACCGGTAATTAAACATCTTGGTTCATTATAACGTAACTTTATCTTCTTAATTCAACCTAATTTCTAAACATATCAAGTTTCAGGTCACAAATTGTCTGAATTTTAGTCCTCGTTCTTCAAGTCAGCAATAAGTTTAACTCATTATAAGTTAAGCTGCGTTTTAGCATTCCTGTTACTGTCGGCAGACAAATCGTCCCACAGGCATCGATATTTTTGGAGTAGCTAAATCTAGAAATGTTACAATGTCTTTGCCCGACCACTTGTTGGTGTCAACCATATTCAATATCCACAAAAAGAAGTATAAAATACAGTACAACAAATCTAACACTGCATTAACCAACTAGACACGTTTTAATTCACCAGCTGCTTGTGAGATACTAGGTGTTCACATTTGCTAGCCGCCACCAGCGAACAGTTCACGTTTTAACTGCCAGCGCAGGATAGGCAGCGCTAAAAAGTTAAACATGTTCAACTTCTGATTTTTGCTAGTAAAAACCAGCCCGCTGGTATTTACCAGTCGTTGGTTCTGGATCAGACTAGGCTGCTTGCTGGCAATATTAGGCCTACCAGCGGCTGGTTTGTAGCATGTAAGTTACTAAACAGCCTAGTGTGATCCCAGCTATTGATCATTGGGTAAAGTACCTTAATCTATCCCCTTAAGTTATATGTACCCTGAAACACATAGGCTACTGACAGATTATTGCCTCAGAAGGACTGCATGTCCAAAAAATAGTTTACTACTGGGCTACATTACGTATTACTTAACTTAATTTTTTTTAATACGTATTGTAAATAGACGCAATCTATCCAACTTTGTAGGTCAAAGATGAAGAAACTAAGTATTCAAGTTAGTAAGTACCTAAGTACCTAAATGGACAATCGCACATTGCAAATTCGTCTCGAAATTCAGGACTTTGAACCTAGGCCTAACTTAAGGGTCTGGGTACAGTTTCTTAACTGGGCTATGCTAATCAATTGGAAACTATCGATTTGACAAGTTTGGTTGGTTAGGTTAGGTTATTTTTATATATTTAAAAATATCGATTATTAATCAATATTTTTAACTCAATAGTTTCAATCGATATTAGCATAGCCCAGTTAAGAAACTGTACCCAAGGGTCTCACTATGCAAGGCTATAGGCCTAGAGCTTTAAAAACATAATTTAGAATTGGCTAACTAAGTTAAACATTCTTACTTATTTAAACATCCACGTCAAAAATTAACTAGGCCTACAGCTTGCTTTAACTTATCGAGGTTAAGCAATAGGCCTACCTTTGCCTGGGCTTGGACCTCTTCTTTTTTGGTTTTTCCATACTTCCAGGATCTCCGTTGGAGTTGGAAACTGCAGTAGACGTGGTTGGAGTAAAGCATAGTCCAGGATTCATTAAACTTGAGCTTGGACTGCAAACCAAGACACTTCCCTGACTTCTGTCTGAATCCATTGAAGGCTGTACCTTAACTATTAGCTTAGTAGTTTAGTTAGCTTTGATCTAGCTCTCTAAACTAGCGATCCTTCAAAATTGATTTGTAGGCCCAACTGTACAATCTTAACTTTCAAAAATTGCCAAGATGCAACACAGAACTTGTACGATTGTAAGCCCAAAAGGGGTTTGAAATGTTTTTTTTAATTAACAAGTGATTAAGATGATGAAATCACTCAAAAATGTTAACAGATCAAACAAATCGCGTAGTCTCAGTTATGCAGCCTAAAGCCTGATAAAAACAAAAAACCTTGGTAAAAATGTATCAATGAAATGTTCCACTTGGCTACACTTCACTATCAATACGCTAGGGTTATAGAATAATAGAATCAGAAGAACCAGAAAAGAAACTAAACAGACAATATGGTGCAATTTTTGACATTTCATTTGGCACAAGAAAAAATAGGTTTGAGGTTACAATATAAAATCCAAAGAGTTAAAAAATTAGTTACGAGGACGGGTTGATGGTCATGGAGCATATACACAACAAACAGAATTACTCAATGTAACCAGAAAAGTGTGGAACCTGTGGAACGATATATCTGTAATTGAAATTCTGTAATTTTACCTGTGTAAATGGTGAATCCGCTTAGCAATCACTTTCCCCAACTCACCTAAAACGTTCTATAAGACGTGTTTAAACTGTTCCTAAACACCAACACTAATTTTCTTAATTACTTTTTTGTCGACGATGCTTCCTGTAGACACCACACCTAGATTACCAGACACCACGATAAAAAACTCTCTTAAACATCGTGACAGGGCAGTTTCTTAAACTATAGACACCTCACCAAGATTACTAGGTTATTATTCACTTTCCCCAATTCACTTAAAATGTCCAATAAGACGTTTTTAAACTGTTACTAGACACCAACACTACAACTTTCTAAATTGATTTTGGTCTCCGAGTCTTCCTGTAGACACCATGCCTAGATTACTAGACACCCACCCCTGAAAAACTCGCTTTAGCATCGTGACAGTGCAGTTTACTATACTACACACCTCACTAAGATTACTAGACACCACGCCCAGATTACTAGACTCCAAGCTTAATTTACTAGACAAAATACCAAGATTACTAGACATCACGCCTAGATTACGGTTAGGTCAATCTAGGTAATGGTATCTAGTAATCTGGGCGTGGTATATAGTAATCGGTAAAGTTAACTAACTTTTAGCAATTGAAAAAAAACGAGATTATGAGTTTATCGAGGTATTACATTGTTTAGAAGTAAATTGTGAATTATTTTTGTTTCGGTAAATTATTATTAATGCAATAATTTGCAAAAATCAATTTGCACTGTGTAATTGATTATCGTTTTCTAATGCCATGAAATTTGTATTTTCGTTTTGTATCGGTGTATTGCCGGTTTTAAATACAGTTAAATAAATTGTAAGCTTTTCCCACATTAGACTATTTTGTAAATCAACCCTGTGAATGTTGTTGGCTCATACATAACGATTTGAAATTAGCACAAACGTACAAAATTATACAGTGTAGGTTTTCACTTACTCAACCAATCCATTGTAAAAGACTGAATGAACTAATTGTGAAATAACTGTACATGATGGATCCTAGATTTGTCAGAGAACTGTCCCTCCCGCCAACAGATTACTTTTCGCCCCTATATGATCACACCTTTGCAAGCTTCTGGTCAGGATAGAGCCACCCGACTAGACCACATAATTCAACCATGTAGATGTTTCTAATAGCAGATGAATCTAAAAATATATAAAAGGCAAAGCCCTCACTGACTCACTGACTGACTCACTCACTCATCACTAATTCTCCCACTTCCCATTTACCTAGGAGGCTGAAATTCGGTATACCCATTCTTTGGGCATTGAGTAGGAAAACTAGGTAGTTTTTATTCTGATCGGGCTTTCGGGCTCCGCCCAGTGGCTCTGGAGTTTCCCATGTTAACCTGATGATTTTTCATATTTAAAAGGAATTAATGGATCTTAACAGCTGTTTCAATTAAACAAGTTGGTTCTGTTCTATGATGTCCAATAGCATTAAAGTTACAAGGATTACCAACAGGGTGCAGCACTATTTTTTTGTATATTTATGACAACAGCCAATTTGCAACCAAAAGGTGAGTGAGCGTAGCGAGCAAACTTCAACCTGGAGGCGAGTTAGCATAGCGAACGAACTTCAACCAGGACGTGATTGAGCCATGCAAATTCTTATGAAGTTATACGGGACAAAGCCCGCGGGTACAGCTAGTAAGTATATATATATATATATATTTTTAATTTTGTCTAAGTTGATTGGTAATTATGTTGAACCTTCCTCTTTATGAGCTCAGTTTGGGGAATGAGCCCCTGGCATTTTTTACTGTACCTTGTTATGCATTAGCTCAGTACTGCTGGTGGTTGGGTTGGTCCCAAGTTTTCATAATAAGTCTCCGAGCACCATGGTTGGATCATGAGTTACATCACTGCTGTTCCGCTTTCCCGAGAAGTCCAAAAGTATGATAGGGGCCTGGCATCTAATGGCTATGATAATTCTATTCTACTGTCCATTATTTGAAAAAAATAAGATCAACAATATCATAAAAACTCAAGCTAACCCATAATAACTCTTTTTGTGGATCTCAAATCTATATCTAATCATATCTATATATCTATCAAATCTATCTCTATTATATCTAACGACCATAGAAACTACTGATTTCTATTAACATTGCACTAATAATCTTATATCAATAAAAGTACACATTTTGTGCATATTCCATTATATTTCACATACTCAAAATGAACAACTTCCAAGGTATACAATAAGCGAGAATGAGTAGGATAAGTTTATTTATACATTTAACATTAAAATTGTTCATCTGTTGCTGCGGCTGGTGGTTCGGAGTTGCTTTTCTATTTCAAACTGTCTAAGGTCTGTCCGTTGCAAAAAGTCTTGTCTTTCTAAGTACCTGAAAGTACAAAGAATAAGTTACTTAGTTTGTCAAAAATGAAATATTAATATTTAATGCAGAGTGCAATAAAATGTATGAAAGAGTAAGTTAATATTTGGGGAATTCAAAAGCCTAGGACTCTCAGACTGAGATGAGGGGTGCTACAATAGGTCAATAGACTGAAGTAGCAAGGGGTAAATGAATACCCTTAAACACCCCCCCCCCCCACAAAAAAAAAGTTAACATAATGGTATTTGGCATCAAATATCTAAACTAGTCACCATTTTTATGGTTCAAGAGTTATTATTCAAATTTTGCACAAATTTAGCAGCTAATAGGATGAACATTTTCACAGAATCTCAACGCTCTAGCTCAAACTGTTAAGGAGTTGTGAATGTTTTTGTAAAAGACATACAAACGCTAAACAGGCAGAGATAGAACACATGTTTATATTAGCGAATTTCCCTATAGGGAAGTAGCTATTACCGTAGGTGGCACGGTAAGACCTAGACCCGGGACCGATTTACTTTTTCATTTTGATGTCCCCAGAGGCCAAAAACACCATTCGTTCAAATTTGTATATATGTATATATATACCGGGTGTCCAAAACCACCCGTACACCCTTTTAAAAACGAGGGAAACCTTTTCTTACAAACAACAAATAACACAGAACTAGATAAATTGGGCATGGTCTACTAAATGGTCATATTTTCAAATCCAAAATCACACCGGAAGTGGCTTTTTCAGACCGGAAGTTGACTTTTTTAAATTTAAACTACCTACCAATTTTATTGCGGAATCGGATTCTACGTTAAAAAATACATAACTTTTGTCTAAAACAATTTTTGAAAAAACTTTTTTTCTACCTCTAATCCCCCATTAAAGTCAATAATTTTGAGTTATTCATCTGTCAAAGTTACTGGAAACAATAATAGAGAAAAACAAATAACAAAGATTACATAAAGACATATGATGAATAGAATCAGCTGTTTATTGTAAACATCTTAGTATTTGAGTAACACCTGGTCTACACATTGCTTCGTTTAATTTTTTTTTAAATAATTTGTTTTTACATTTGACTACTTTAATGTAAAAAAAAATGATTTATTTTTAAAATAAAATGAAATTAAGCAATGTGCAGACCAGCTGGACAATTACTATAGTGTTTACAATGAACAGCTGATTCTATTTATCAGTCTTTATGTAATCTTTATTATTTGTTTTGATCTATTATTGTTTCAAGCAACTTTAGCAGATGAATGACCCAAAATTATTGACTTTAATAGGGAATTAGAGGTAGAAAACAAGTCTTTTTCAAAAATGTTTTAGACAAAAGTTATGCATTTTTCAACGTAGAATCCGATTCTGTAATCAAAATTGGTAGCTAATATTTAACCCTAGCAGTGGCCAACCGTCGTCTGGTTACGGTATGACGTTGATGCTTAGAATGGCCAAAGTCGTCTGGTTACGGTATGGGCCGAAATTTTTTTAACGGTAAAAAAAACACTTACAATCAACTCAGATTATAATAATATATATACCATTCGAAAGATCACATTCTGAACTTTCATTTGATTACATAAACAAACCCTGTAGCAGGTATATAACAATGTCACGACGATTAGAAATCAAATGAAATTTTGGCGCGGTACGACTTTTGCAGCCGACACTTGGGAACTGGCAAAACACGTCTTGTTTGGCATTACCCTGCTCGGGTAATTTTCGTCTTGGGATGTTGCGGGTGATACCACTGGATAGCCATTGATTTTATCTTCATTGTGGTAGTGATATTTATAACTAAATATTGATTGCACAATCGGTACGATTTTATGAAAACAGCTGTTTTCGAAATTTCTAACAAATGGCCAACAGTCGTCTGGTGACAGTATGGAAAATACGAATTATATACAGTGAAAGTTATTATTACTAGTCATATAGTATATCATTTTGAAGAGGAAGAAATTTAGATTCAGAGAGTGGCAGCCCTGCACTCAGGGTTATTTCTGTATGCTCGCATGTAGACAGTGATGTAGACGACGGAAGTGAGTCATTACTCAATTACTGCCACAGTCTGTCAGCTGTCTTGTATTGCCATTGTTTGTTTGTGTTGTTGCCGTAATAGTTTTATCCGCGATTTATTACTAAATATGTTATTAGTTCGTAGTGTTAGTGTAAGTGAAGTGTTGTGTGTGTGTATAACAGTTATCTTCATGCATAAATATTACTGAATTGTGTGGAATAGTGTTCATAAAAGGTTGTATTTTGTTAGCATCATGTCCTAAAATGACGATTCTGACATTCAGAGATTGTTGTACCTATATAATGATATACCCAAGGTGTTATACATTTTTATAAAGGTAAATGAATACACTACAACATGTTTATAATGGTTCGGGGGTAAACAATTTTGTAAAAAAGTTATAGCCTATACTAAATAGGCCTACTACTGTAGGCTATTTTGTTAGCATCATGTCCAAAAATGACGATTCTGACATTCAGAGGGGTTATAATGATTTACCCAAGGTGTTATACATTTTTATAAAGGTAAATGAATACACTACAACATGTTTATATTGGTTTGGGTGTAAAAAATTTGGTAAAAAATTATATAGGCTACTAAATACTGTACACTCCATTTTCTCGAAATGCGCAAAAAATTCAAAACGTTCTCAAATTGATAGGCCTACATAATCATAGGTGAAAATAACTTTTTACCATCATACTTATGACTTTTTTGGATTCCTTACTTCATTGGCTTTACAAATATGTAGGCTACATATCATCAGCCTACATAATGTTTCACAACACAAGCAAACACTGTAGGCTATAGTTTACACTTATTTGCGGTTTTGCGGTTATTGTATTATTATGTCCCTATTACGTACCTACAAAAAAATATTTCTAACATGTTATACATTTTTATGTTGGTAATTGAATACACTACAAGATTATTATGTTGGTTTGAAGTAAAAAAATTTGGTACAAAAGTTGTATACTAAGTACTGTGAATTTTGTTTTTCGAGAAATCGCTAAAATATATAAACATTATTTTATATACGTATGTTTATAGGTAAAAAATTATTTTTACCATAAACTTTATGACTTTTTTTGATTCCTTACTTCATTAGCTTTACAAACATGTATATATCATTATTAGTATACACATGTATTATAGAACTTTTTACAACATAAACTAACACTGTACGGTTCTCAATTTTTTCGGTTCTCCGTTTGTCATTATATTTCGCCCCAAAAACTTATAAAAAAAAAATATTTTCCTAACATGTTATATATTTCTATGTAGGGAATTAGATTTTCTACAAAATGTATATAATGAATTTCCCATAAAGAAATCCGTAGAAAAAAAATACCAAGGCCGCTTTTGAAATTTCAAAAAAAAAAATTCAAATTTTTTTATTTTTTTTACTTTATCGATAAAATACACTATCTAAATCATTATGATATTACTATTTCTAGATTCTCCTGTTCTTTCCGAACAAAATGAATATGAGGTTGGCTAGGTTTACTTGTACGGTTGAATTTTTACGAATTTTCAAAAAAAGGTCTGCAAAATCGCCAAAATGGGTTGGCCATTCCCCACTTCTAACATTGGCCACTGCTAGGGTTAACAAAGTCAACTTCCGGTCTGAAAAAGCCACTTCCGGTGTGATTTTGGATTTGAAATTATCACCATTTGGTAGACCTTACCCAATTTAGCTAGTTCTGGATTTTTGTTTGTTTGTAAGAAAAGGTTTCCATCGTTTTGAAAGGGGTGTACGGGTGGTTTTGGACACCCGGTATATATAGACTTAACGTCCGTGAATGCGATAACTTGAGTAATTTTTGTCCGATTTTGATGAAATTTGGTTTAAAGGTGTAATACGGGATAAACTTGAATGAGTTCGCGAACCAGCACGATCGGACCATAGGAACGGGGCTTTATGGGGGGTTTTATGGGGTAAAAATTAGTTTTTCTCACTTTTGACCCTCAAAACACAAAATTTCCCGATTTCTCTTTAGACCTTTTTAAAGATCTTAAAAAAACAAATAATTTAGTATATAAAAGTATTTTTGTTCAATTATTAGTAACGGAGAAAATAAAAAAAATTGTAAATTTAAAATTCCCATGTTATTCTTATGGAGAATATTGTCAAATGTTGTAGTTTGCTTGTTTATGGATATATTTTGATAAAACTTGGCAAATTTATTTATTTTGTACTAAGCTATCAATATTTTACTCAAAAACACACTTTATTAGTTTCCTTGTAGCAGCAAACCTAGGTACTCGTTTAACCTAATGTTATTAAAATATATTTAACTGAAAATCAATTCAGACAAATGGAAATTCGCTTAGTCGGCAGGTTTGCTGCGGCGGGGGTATTCTTGTTTGTTTATTTTGGCCCGAGGTATCACTAAGTACATTGTGTCCCCACCAATTTTGAGCACACTGTATTATATATGAATTTGGATGGATGATGTTTTTGGCCTTTAGGAACTTCAAAATCACAAAGTATTTTAAGTAAGCTTAACTCTAAAATTTCACCCCTCTTTCTCTATAACAACTCGATACAACAATCAACACACTATACAATGTGCTCTTGTGTTTTCCTTCTCTATAACCAACTTAAAGTTACGTACCCTTCTTTTCCCTTATTGTGTGTTTGAATCTCAGCCTCAATGCCTTCGTCCTTTTTGAACCTGTCCCAGTCCAGTTTGGACTTCTCCAATGTGCTCAGTTTGTTCTTTTTACCCAGCTGTCCAACAATGGCTGCCAAACCACTTGGGCGACCCTGTGTTACTCCTCCTCTCATACCCCCTCTCACCATTCCACGGCCCCTGCCTCGGCCCGAGCCCTGAGCAGGCAGCTCCTTCTTCACTCTGTAATATGCGTTATTATATGAGATTGGTCCAGGTACGCGGAATTGGCTAGCTGCAGAACTCGCTAACCCATGCTAAAGCCTAATTATAATCTGGCTGAAATATTTAGGCGGTTTAAGGGGAAGAACTCTTATCCCCTCCACTGGAACTGACCAAGACAGCTGTTTGCTGTTATGTATAAGACGTAAACAAGCCACTTCTATTTTTCATTTTTACCTAATTCATACAGGCCTTATACATGGTTGGAATTAGACGATTTTTGATTGGAAAAGGCTGATTTTCAAATTATATCCTGGGGGCCTAGGGGGTATTCCATACTAAAATTTCTAAATTTAGGCACTGAAATCTGTGTTTGTAGCTATTATATGTGACGCGAAAAATGTTATCAAATTCGTCTTGATTTAAAAGTTTGTTTAGTATAGCATACACAGTTAAGAAAACCATAAAAAAAACTAACTAAATTACTGTAACACTTAAAAAATATAGCTCTTTTTATAACAAAATATAGGTTAAATATACAGATAAATAACCTGAACTTGAATTTAACAAACAAATAAATGGACGCAATGACGCCTATCACAAACGTCCAGTACGCAAAAGGAGTCCGTGACGTACTAGGTTTCTGACGGAGCATTTTTCTCCCAGTGACTAGATCACTGAGTAACTAAAGACTTATAGAGATCCATCACCATTAAAAAAAGTTGTTATTTATTCTTTTTACCTGCTCGACAGAAAAGTGGATATATATCCACTTTTCTATTTTCAATCGAGCTATAATCACCTATAAACACCACTATACAACCAATAACGATCTCAAAGGTTCATTTCTGCTCATGGATTGGAAAAGTGAGCCCGTGGACTTACGTATTTATAAGTGAGCGAATCAGTGTTACGTTTTCAAAAGATCGCTTTGAAAGCGATCCCGCAGATTTGTTACAGCGAGTCTGTGGACTCGCGGTGACATTTTTTCGGCGTTGTAAACTGCTCAATTTGAGCAATATTAAAAAAATAAAATTAAAAGATCAAAAGGTTACAGCTCAAATTTAAAAGCTATCAAAGCTAAATTAGAATAATATTTTCATTAGCAGTATTAAAAATAATTTAATTAAAATAGTAACTAAACAAAATAATTAATTTCTAATATAACATTATTAGTCATTAAAGTCGTTGATGTTGGTATATTATAACAACATTTACATTATTATTCTACAATCAATATTAACCCTTTGATTGCCACGGTTTTCAATATTGTTAGAATTCGATTCCGTCTGTGCTCTCCATATCAATGTCATCGGTACTGTCGCTGTCAGTTGTGTCGTTCTGGAGATCAACTACGATACGCTGGAAGTTGTCATCACGGATGCTTATTTCCTTTAAAAAGTCCTCTTTCTGAATATTCTCACTGTGTCGCACGCAGTTTTTCCAATCTTCAACGGTAACACGTTTAATAGACTCTTCCAGTAAATTTCTCACATCTTTAATCTTAAAAGTTTTGTTTTGCTCTGCCACCTCCCCTTTCACCTGTGACCAAATCAATTCTATAGGGTTGTACTGACAATGGTACGGGGGAAGTCTCACCACTTCATGCCCCATCCACAGAGCAATGTCATCGATTTCGAATCTTTTATATTCCTTTCTGTGACTTCTGACGATGTTTAATAATTCTCTGACAGTGTGTCTCGGGTTGTGAGGTATCCCTTTGCTGGTTAGCCATTCTGTAATGTCCTTTTTTTTAGTCTTTGAAGAGGGAATTTTTTCTTTCAGTTTTGAGTGATAGCTGGCATTGTCCATAACAACAATACACCCCTCATCTAAGAGTTTCAACATATTATCTACAAACCATTCTGTGAAAACTTCGTGGTTCATTTCCTTGTGGTAGTCACCTGTACATTTGGACTGAAACACCAGCTCAGCTCCTTCAATGAAACCGTGCTTTGCTGATCCGGCGTGAACAATGATTAATCTCGAACCTTTACCGATTGGGACACGCAAACCACCTTCGTTTGACGAATGTTGCCAAATGTATTTCTTTGAATGATTTTGGTTAATCCAGGTTTCATCCAGGTAAACTATAGGCCGCTGTAGTGGATCTTCTCTTAAGTCATGCATTTTTCGGAGGAATTCTAATCTTGCTGTTACTATGTCGTCTCTTTCCATTAAAAAACGCCTACCATCATTACACTTCTTAAATGTGAACCCACATTTTTTTAAAACCTTCCGCATAGAGTCTCGCCCCCTCTAAACCCGATTTTATCTCTTAAAACATTCTTCAGTTTATCACAGGTCACATATTCTCCTCGATCATAGAACTCTAATACAGTACGTCGCACGACATCTCTGTCAAAGCCGTCAAGGCCTGTAATCCACTTTTTATGAGGCTTCTTTTTTGTAGATGATAGAAATTGGTTCCTACAATTATTATGTATAGGATTTTTGTTTCCTTCTGCGGTAATTCTTTGAATACTTCGAAGTGACAATGAGCATGCATCTGCAGTAGCTTGTTGTGTGTTTGAGAATAATTCCAATACTGTAACATTTGGATGGGTCTTAACTATATCCTTTAGGTTTTGATAAACACTAAACACTATTTTTTTAGTCTGTACTGAAATATCTGGAGCTTTAGTTGCCATTTCAAATCACACTGTATTACTTAAGTATACAGAAACCAAACCACATAGTAAACAAAAACATCAACAAATGATTACTCATTTGTTTTGACATTTGCTAACAAAGCGTTATCAGCTGGAGAGGCTATTAGACAAATAAGTGGAGAGGGGGATATATGTAAAATTCCCCTTAAACCGCCTAAATATTTCAGCCAGATTTTAGTGAGTTCCGTCTAGGGACAGATCAAGTTAGCAGGCTTTGGTGTTAGGAGATTCCAGAGTAGAGTGGTTAGCCAGTTCTGCCACCAAAAACGGGTTAGCAAGTTCCAGATTAAGCCAATTACATTGTCTCAATGTTCCTGGCTAAAGAAACAGATGATCTTGGTTATCAAACAAAGAAACGCAAGACATCCTAGTCCATTCTGCATTTATCCTTTATCCATATTTAGGTTGAAATAAACCCATTAGCTTCTCCAGGTTAATTGGTATTGGTAAGAAGAACTGTTGGTTTAAAATGAACAATGAAGGTCTTCTAGTAAATCACTTTTTCATCACTAATACCAGTACCTACTCAATAGAGTAACAATTAAACTTACGTTACTTTTTCTCCAGCAAATTCAAAAATTTCAGTAACAACTAAAGCTTTGTTTTCTTTTTCTATCACAGGAGGTTGGGTAGGAACTGGTTTTGTCTCCTTCACTTCGACTTTTGAATTTGTCGGAGCCTCTGGCTTACGAACTGGTGGACTGCAGTCTTTCATGAAATCTGGAAAACAAACTATTTTAGTGGCTGAAATAGTGCGTTTCATTACCAATACAGAAAGTGGAATTATTTTGTGCGAAATAAAGTTTCATTGTGAGACAAAGCCGAATGTGCAAGGCGAAGCTGACCATGTGAGAGTTATTTTTAGTTATTTTGTTCTGATGTTAAATATTACTATTTTAGCTTCAAGTATCATACTGTATTGAAGAATGTCCTGTCATTTAATGATGTAATGATATTCTGTAAATAAATAAATAAAGAATTTTCTGAAATTGGTAGGTTAGTTTTCATCATTGTCACATGTGCAGTTGTTTAGTTGAGTGCAATGACATTGCCGCAGCATAAGGAGTGAATTATATTGGGTCATGTTAAGCAACAAAAGGACATTAAACTATACTAAGGCAAAACTAAAACTTTAATATGTTTTTTTGCACTATGAGATCATAAATTTAAGGTAATACTTTATACAATTCTCTATTAGAAAAACAAACTAAAACTCTAGATATACAATCAAAACAGTACAAATATAGTTATACTGTTAAAACCAAATTTGAATACTCCTCTTTGGTTCCTGCTAATATTACCATTCCAGAGGGAATCGGCCTTCTTCTTCTCTTCTTCTGCAGAGAGTTTTTTCACTTCTTCGCTTTCTTCAGGTTCGTCTACAGTTTCATCAGCTTTCTTTTTCTTTATTTTTTTCCTAAAGAAAAAACAAAATTGTAATTAATTTTGCAGAGATATCAGTTCTCTAAAACTTCATTAGGTCTAGGTGTAATTTTGACTTTTTACCCTAAATATGTGAACGTGGCAAAAAATAACACCAACAACATGGTCTTAATACATATTTTTTTTTTCATTCTACTAATATTAAAATAACTGGCTGGGTAGCTCAGTGAATAGTGTTTGCCTTACAATCAAAGGTTGACGGTTCAATCCTCGGGAGAGTCGGTAGCTTTTTGATGTTCTGAAACTGGACTCAGCTGTTCCTGATCATTGTGGGCTTAAAAAAATGGTCCTAGCTAGAGAAACAGCTGATCTAGTCCAAAACAAATCAACACAGATTATCTCACACCATTCTACATTCACCCTTCGTTCATATTCAGCTTAATATATGCACCCAGGTGTGCGTTGCTGTCTTGAGGTAAACTAATAATAATAATAGCAATGAAAATATTAAACACAATTAAAAATCAATCACAAAATCTTAAGAAAACGTGTCTCTACCTCCGCTTTGTTTGTCTTTTTTTTCTTTTTCCAGGGATTTTTGCATCATCTTCTTCTTGTTCTAGGGGTGCTTCTTCAACACATCCATCCGAATCTTCTTCTGATACACTTTCCTCGTCTTAAAACATAGAATCGTTAAGTAAGTAGGTAATCAACTAATTTTTCAAGCACCCTATTTATGTAAGTTAAAGTACCTAATAAAACTACTTGTGTATACATGAATGCCAACATTTAAAATTATTTTTTTTTATAAATTGTGTATACCAGTAATAAAATTTTATTTAATAAGATATGTAATAAGTTAATATCGATGCATTGCACGACCTCCGAGTTTCATGACGTCCAATTATATAAGTCAGTGTCACAACGTCCAAAATATAATTCTTGAGCTGTCTCACAACGTCCAATATTCTATACAATATTTGACTGTTGCACGACGGCCAAATCTCATCATGTCCAAAAGTACAGTAACTAAAATACATTGTCTTTCTTTCTATAAGCTCTGGAAGTCATGGGATTGGTCTTCGTGCAATAGTGCATTTTATATTCTTTAACTGCACCATGTCCAATACCACTGCCATTTACTTGTCCCACGACGTCCAGAGCTTCTGCACACTATGAGTACCGTTTTACCGTATGTAGTGCATACTAACCTAACCTAACTTACCTAATCTAACCTTGCTGCGTATGCAAAAGCTCTGGACTTCGAGCAACAGAGATAAGCTATTGGACGTCTTGCAACTGTCAGCAGCTTTGGACGTTATGCTACTGCTGAGTTTTTAAGAGTAAAAAGTGTGCTGTTGCACAAGGACCAATTCCATGACGTCCAAAGCTTGTAGAAAGACTATGTTTCTTGGAGTTACTGTACTTTTGGACATGATGTGATTTGGACGTCGCGCAACAGTCGAATAGTTTATATTGCACGTCATGAGACAGCTCAAAAATTATATTTTGGACGACGTGACACTGGCTTCTATCATTGAACGTAGTGCAACTCTGCCGTAATATATTTTTATAACGCGATTGAAATTTAAACTGTAATAGAATATAAACATTGGTTGCTGAGTAAAATGAATACAAAATTCTTTGTGGACATTTAACTGATAAATACTTAACAAATAAGTTAGCATAAATATTTGTCTGTTAATAGTTTATAGCAATAGATTTTCTAACTAGCTTTAAGCAAGTCTTGTTTGTTAATGCACTGAACTGTACCAAATATCAAAATGGAGCTGTCCGTTGGAATGTAAAATTAAATAAATAACATAAAATAAAAAGTACCTCCTACCTTCAGGTTTAAAATCAACATCACTTTCGTCAGAATCAGAAGGTAGATCCCGTTGTTCGGCCATGTTGTTATTCTACAAGTGAATCTGTTGATCCTTAAACAAAAGAGAATATAATTTAGCATGATAGAGAATTTAAAAATTCAGAGGATAAAAATATCGTCACTTACTAATAAGTTATTTTTTTACGTCAGTTGTTATAAGCAAAAAGAATAGATTTGTAACAGTTTTAGATAGACAGTAACACCTCATTAACTTGACAGCCAGTAAGTCGACAGTCTGTGTAACTCGACAGATAACAGCTGACAGTATGCACGTAAAAAAAGTAAATTTTTCAGTAAATTTAGTTTTAATTTTTGAATATCCACACACTGACCTTAAGTTTGAGTACGGTAAGTTAAAACATTTACGTGTAAAAAATAATCTGTTATGTATTCATTTATGAAAACCCATTAAAAATTTCAATTTTCTGAACTTGACAACCCATAAACTCGACAACCTCTGGGTCCATAAATTGTCCAGTTAGTGAGGTTTTAATTTGTATTTATTTAAAATTATACTACAAGATATCATAGTAGGTATAGATGTCACATAAATAACATAAGTTACCTCGTTAACTATAACCTACACTTTCTCTAACTACCTTCAAAGGACTTAATGCAGTCCAGTGCTACATATTCAGAATCCTAGCACAATATTTTTTAAAGAGTTTGGTGGCCTCTTTTAACCTTGCATTTGCCCGTCCACATAGAATACAAAACTGTACGTGGAACGTATCCAGCAAAGCAAGAGGTGAGCCGGTACAGTACAGAGGTGAGCCGGTTGAACTGTACTGATGAAATGTTTGCGGCAGTGACCAGGATCCGAACCCACGACATCGCTGCCTTGGGCCCAAAGTCTATGACGCTACCAACTGAGCCACCAACTCACCTAGGCTACTTAATTAACCGATTACCTCCTCCTTTGCTTGTGACCATCTTGTACTGGATAAGCTGTGTCAAACACTTTTTACGTACATTAAACAGTAGGCTATTTAGATAATTTTTCAAAAACTTCCCAGATAAAGTTATAAGTGTCCCTCCGAAAAACTCGCTCAACTTATAGTAAGGTTTTTCTCTCAGGAGGCTCTTATGACCCACCGCAAACTTAGAAACTTAAGACATTGTAAATATAAAACTTAGCAAACAAACTACCAACTGTAATACCCCACAAACCCAATCCTAACCTGTAAAACAGCCTAACAAAAATTAGTCATATGAGAAAACATATAATTTAATATCAAGCCCTGCCAACTAGGACCCCGGAATTCTCTGCAAAGCCATTGAGAACTCAATTTTAATTCAAAATTATCCTAGCTTTCACCAAGGTTAGTTACAACTCTGCTGGCAAACTATAGTTAATACCTACATTCATCTGGTCACCATTTCAGAATAAAGTAATAAAAGTATATAGAATTCAAAACTGATTCAATAGTACCTTTATTTAGCCTACATCAAGTTACCTTTTCCATTTGGACTTGAGACCCAAGTCAACATCCCTAGGTCCTTTAACTTACCTACTTAACTTAAGTTTAGTGTTTATGTTCACAAAAATTCTGTAGGCGTAAGTTTTAGGCCTTGATAAAAAAGGGCTTATTTGTCAAACTCCTTGGTATAACCCTTGACCCCTGTCTCAATTGGAAAGACCACATAAGCCAAGTCTGTACTAAACTAAGTAGAGTAGTACATCTTTTAAGACGTCTAAGTGACCAATTGCCACAGAGTACCCTTAGAATGTCCTTCTTTGCATTTTTCCAACCTCACATATCCTATGGGTTAATTTTGTGGGGCCACTCACCCAATGTCGAAAAGATCCTGCGACTGCAAAAGAAGGCAGTAAGGATTCTCTGTCATGCTCACTATAAAGAACACAGTAAGCCCTTGTTTAAGAGACAAAGAATCCTGACAGTTGTAAATATGTATATATTCCAATGCCTTGTTAGTATTAAGAACAGCATGAATGACTTACATGTAACCAGTTCAGTGCACAATCATGACACTAGGTTTAGTTCTAAGCTTGTCATTCCTCGGTCCAGGACTGATAAAAGAGCTAGGTCATACCCTGTTTCAGGAATAAAACTGTTCAATCACCTTCCTGGTCATGTGAGAAATCTGGACAGAAAGAACTTCCAAACCGTAATATTAGACTGGCTAATTGAAAATCCTTTTTTCAAATTTAAAGAGTTTTTTGAAACTGTATTTAGTTGAGTAGCCTAAGTTTTCCTCTAAACAACCTGTTTGCTGTTTTTGCATGGTGCATGCATTTTGATGAACTGCATTTGTTTTGCTTTGTATCTTTTTGTGCATGGTCTTGAACATATTTTTTTTTTCACATGGTTGGTTTTGATCGATTTTTGGTTGGTTTGATTTTTAACTCATGATATTTATTTTATTTTATGCTTGTACATTGACATAGCCTGTAACAATGTTGTTGTTGATTGGCCTAATAAATTCATTGTATTCATTGTATTCATTGTATTCATTGTATTCAAGGGACCAGGTAGGCTTAACTTACTTTAACTTATTGGCACAAAAAGATTATTACCAGCAGTTGGCTAAGGTAAGTAAGTGTTATGGAGTATGTTTTATCTAAGTATGGTGTTATTTTCACTTAGTTCTAAGCCTAGATTTATTTGAAAAGTAATACTAGCTGTATTTATGTTTCAAACTTACAGTATTTTCTTGTCATAAGTTAGAACGCTAGGCACGAGCCTGAGATTTTTTTTCATATTACTTCAGGTTTGACCTTGGGGTTGCTGCATTATCACTTAGATCAAATCCATTGGTAATTTGGTGGGATTTAAACCCGGGACCTCATGAACCGAAGACCCACGCTCTAACCACTAAACTTAGACTAGCTCACTCCCCAGTGCTAACAAAAACTAACTTAAGTTATCGAACTTACAGTGCTAACACACATATTAAAACACGTAATTTAAGGCTTATTAATAAATGTTCAGACAGTCTTGAAAATTTTACACAGAGGACACGTGTCCGGCAGTGACGACACCGGGTTGTGGGGGCCCGGAACGCCATCTATCACCACAACAATACGATGAACAGCCATCGGTGTTAGTGGTGAAATGGATAGAGTTTTCGGCTGATATGCAAGAGGTCCCTGGTTCGAATCCCATCCGTAACTTTTTGTCAAAGATTTTGCTTTGAATGCCAATTCTTCTTAACTGTAGCCTACATCTCTTGTTAAATTTTTTGCATTTATAATTTTATTTTATGAACATAATTTAACCTTCCTTCAATTTTCATTATTAGCAAGTTTGGTTGGTTAGGTTAGGTTATGACGGTAACTGCCGGACGCCCAATCCACGTCCGGTTACCGGACGCGTATCCTCTGCAAAATTTTTTATAGTTGAAGCAAAGATTACATATGCTACGCAAAATTTTGCGTAGCATACTTATGTAATATTTGGTTGAAGTAGACCTATGCCTATTGTGTAAGTAGATGGTTGTTTGCATCAACAGAATGTTTTCAATGTAGAGTAGGCTAGAAAGCTTGGTTTTGTTCTTTCTAACTCAACTCAGTGTTTTTAAATGGTTTAAACTGTATGGTGTATGCTAGCCTACTTATTTTATATTTTAAGTTACTTTGACGATTGCAATGTATGTTTATCTTAAGCAATAAAGATGTTTCATTTAATTTCAGTAATATGATCAATGTATATAGTTATAATCTAAGGCTTACCTTACGATCCAATTGATTTATTGTGGAGACCTAGGTTTCTACGCCGGAGCGTTATCGTCAGTCCTAGGCTAAGCTAAACTTTTTGTGTTTCATCACTTACTTGAGACATTGTCGGTTGAATAGAATTAAAAAAAAATATAAACACTGAATATACATATATATTTACAAAGACATAAGTTAGTGGAGAAGTTAGATGCATGGCCATGATCTTGTCAATCCTAACCTCCCGATTAATTGGATCGTAAGTTAAGCCTTAGATTATAACAATGATTAATAACGATCCAGAGGCTATTTCTCCAAATGAATATAGGTTATGCCTAACTTACTTTGTCCAAACGATACACAACGACTAAGTTAGTGTCATCAGTTTTGTTAAAAAAACTTAGGGCTAAAAAATTGGGGCTGGTGAAAAGTTGCCCACCTTTACCCTAGTATAATTATATAGGCTACATAAAGAATGTTTAGCAAACGCAAAAGAGTACAAGTTGCTAATTTGTTTTTACTTACCATAGGTTAAGGTTTATCTTGCAACCTTAATTTAATTTAATGTTTTGAATGATTCACGATGAGTAAAATGTGATGGTTCTATTGTATATAAAATAATATAATATAATATAAATAAACTGTAGAAATAATAATTAAGTTTCCGAGTCAGGGAAAAACCTAGACCTAGGGTAAGATCGAAGCCGGCTTCACAGGTGACAGAAACACAGTGGGGACACGGTTAACTTAATCGGGCACAAATAGCTAAGCAAATTAATGCCAATAATTGGCTTCTTCATAACATACTCAAAAGGCAAAAATGTATGAGTTGAAGGACAAAATTCCTACCTTTCAGCCTTGGACAACTGAGTTAGTGAGTTCCAGTCTTCCAGTTCCAGACAGAATTAATTAATGTCCCGTCCGTCCCGTCCTACTTTTTTCCTTTGTGTCGTCTGTCTGTGGGTGTTTTGTTTTGTTGGTAGGCCTTATAAAGGATTGTCAATGCTGGTACGGCACACGGGAGATATTTCAGGTGCCATTATGTCGTCACTAACCAATTGCGTCACCGGTCCACGCTGACCACGGCCACCTGTAACTACAGGCCGCGGCCTGTATCTTGATAATCAAGATGTAACTAAAACATTTGTAATTATATGCATATTTCAATGAGGTGGAAACAGATATCTCGTGACGCCTTTTTTAATTTGCAGGAAGGATTATTTATTGATTTAAAATCTAATTTGATTTTATGGCAACAATTAATTAATGTTTACAAAATTACGAGAAATTCGGTAAAACTGAATAAGCCACAGCCATCTGTAACTTCAGGCCGCGGACTGGTAGAATTATTGGCAACGTTGCAAGTAAAAAGTAGTGCCACCTTAAGGTTGTTTAGCGCCATACAAGGGAGTATGTTTTATCTATGGCCATACGTTCCATAAGATATCATGGCAGACAGGTGACACTCATGGTGGAAGGAAAATTTATTTACGCCACACTACATTATTTTGACGAACTTCCCACGCAAGGATTTAGTCCAGAAAACAGCTGTTTGCCACCAGCTTATTCAAATGGGGTTTCATTGCGTACTACTGTTCTGCAATGAGTTTTACCGGACACCAATCAACTGATTATACTGTATTTAGGTGGCAATAAGTGGTTAAACAAAAACATAACCTCTCTTAGAGGTTATGACTTGTGATTTTTAGTCCTTTAGTTGGTGGAAATATATAAGGATTTGTACAGATTTAGTAGTATGGCGTAAACTATCGTACGTAACTCGTCCAAAATGTGTGTACCGGACTCGTATGGTAATCCCATACTCGACTTCGTCTCTCACGGGAACGACCACACTCGTCCGGTAAACACTTATTTCCAGGACTAGTAACGTAATATACTATTTCCTTCCACCATGGGTGACACTAGCCACGGCCACCTTAAGTCATATAAGTAATTTATTTAGCTAAATCCAATCAGCGATAGCCTAGTCAAATAAACTAAAATATTTCTGCACTAATTATGACGTCATAATGGCACCTGTAAAATCTCCCGTGTGCCGTACCGTTGGCAATGCAGTGCAGACTGCAGCTGAGAGCAGGAGACATAAACAACAGAACAGATTACAGAATAGAAAACAAAACAGAATCCTTTAATCCCATCCTTAAATATGCTTGTGCTTGCTGGAGAATGAGAAGTCCTCTATTCCTATTCCGATTCCTCTCCACTACTCCACTCATGTTGCCTCAGAGAAGTAAGCTGTTGGTTGCTTTGTTTTATTTTATGTTTTTACTAGTTTTATTTTCTTGGTTAAACTTGAACATCATTGTTGACTTTGTCATATGCATGTACCATGTACCTTGCAAATTACGGCAGTAAAAAGTTTCTGATTCTTTTCCTTTTCTGTCCTTTCCTTCCTGTTTCTCGATCTTCATTCCTCTGTTCCTCTGGGCGCTTCCCTCTCGTTGCCAACAGGACAAAAGATATTTTACCCACGGTGAACAATTAAATAAGAAGAAACAATCGGAAGTAACGGTGGTAACTCTGCTAGAAAATCGACATGTAAAAATTATGTTATGTTATTGGTACCAACTAGGGGAATCGACCAGCTCATTAGCTAATGGCTTTATTACAAACCCACAATCCTCTATTCCCCTACCTCTAGTACATGGCATCCAACGTCTCTAAAACTTTAATATCATATTCAGGGATTAGGGATACCTCCAGTCCAGTTAGTCATGGTGGAAAAGTAAGATAGAGCACACCTATGTTTTTCCCTTCCACTTCCACCAACCAGTTAGTTGTACCATAGAAAAAACAATAGTCCCTTAAATGTTAAAGGCGGAGGTGCCCCTTAGTACCTTAGTACCCTTAGTAGTTAGTAGTACAATGGTAGTACCCTTAGTAGATTTGTCATCCTTATGGAACAGCTGAAGCCAATTTTATTGTTAGTTCTGTCCGGTGTATTTTGTTCACAATTTGTGTCTTGTTATTTCAGTAATTTAAAATCTCATTCAACCAAATAATACGATCCAATAATAAACAATAACTCATCCTCTAGTTATATAAACAAACCGTAAAGCACAAATCATGAAATTAACTCTAAAAAACAAAATTTCGTCGACACTATATAGCCATACCAGTGTCACCGGACATGAACTATAGACACGAAAACGAGCTTCAACATTTACAACGGAATGGGAAGTCTACTTGTGTTGGTTAGTCGATCGTTGTATATTTTATAGCTCCGTGATTTTATCCGGCAAACCCAGTTTTTGGTTTGCTGTTCCAGTCTACCGGTTTAAAGTATAGGAAATTATTACGGCTAAAATATACAGAGATCTATCCTTCTAATTCAAAATTTTCATTTGGCCTGACTGAAATGAAATAATATTGTGTTTCAAGAGCTTATATGTGGTAGTGGTAGTATAGGTATAAATAAATAATTTATTTGTTTTTGTTTTATTCACAACCATCACATTACATCGATTTTCTTGACAAGTAATCTATTAAACTATACAGTCTGAATATCCATCTATAAGATGTTAACTATCTAGGTAATATTCATCCTATAAGTTATTATAAGATTTATGTGAAACAAACATAACCAACCTTTTGCTAGATATTATGATTTTATGGATAGCCCAATGATAAATAATTGATCATTGGACTATTATTAATGACATCTTTTGGCCAAGAATTTATCTAGCTTGGAATCAAACCATAAGCGACCTTTAATATTTGAAGGCGAGTTCTGTACCCGACAATTTGTTTATTTGAATTCAAATTTAGCTCTCAAATTGTGTTCATTGCAATAATTCCAGAGGTCATTAAGAAACCTGATTGAAATTGAGAATTAAATATATATTTTAATATGTGTGTATTTAAAGACGAATTTCCATATATCCTCACTTTATTACTTTAAAAACCCCACCATATTAATAGACTGATAAATCCAGGCATCTATTTCTCTGGTGTTAATTGCTTCAGAAGTAAAATATAAGATACTGACTGCTGCAAACCCTGTAACAAAAAAAAAAAAACAATTTTAAGAATATTATTATGACTAAAACACGTTTTAGAAATACACACCTCCATTCAAGTAATCGAGTACTTGATTGGTCATTAGATGAAGATAATACATTGATTACAAACAGACCTCCTTCAATTAAAACATTAGGCCTACATTATTATTATAAATTACATTTATCACAGTCACATTTCAATCTATCTTTCAATTTCAAACAATTCATAAAAATAATACTCACTGTCGAATTACAAGACATCAAACCTCAATGCATAAAGCAAAAGAGCAAGCAATGGAAGTGCAATGTGCAAATGTTATAAACTTAAGATTTTCAATAAGCAATATGCAAAAGGTAAACATAGAAAAGTCACAGAGTGATTTCATAACGATTTGAGTCTGTTTTGTAAAGATCTATAGTTTCTCCAACATTCTAAATTTTTACAATTGATTTATAATTCACCAAAATAAAAAGAAATAGTCAACCTTTGTTTGATGTTCATTGTTGGTGATGGTGAAGTTAACGTTGTGATGGAAAATTTCCGCAATAAACCTTTGAACAAGTCAAACTTAACTAAGTAAAACCTCACATGCATAAATGTTTCAAACGAAGCGGTAAAAATCCCTCCCCCGGTGAGATTAACAGGTCGGCTGCAAAACTGTATCATTGTCAAGAGAGACATCTTGAAACTACGAGGACAGTTGTACCACTTGCACTGACAGAGTCCGTAGAACAGCTTTTCACACTGGAAATAAAAACCATAGTTAATTTTACAAAGGAAAGATTCTTTTTTGTGGCAATTGATGTATAAAAATAGGGGTGGTCTAGCAGTATGAACTTTTTTTTATTTACATGTAAAATTTACCGTGTCTGTGAGTCTTTGTCCGCTCAAGCAGTAAATGAATAGCAAATAGTACGAGAGAAACAGAAGTGGGCTGGATTTGGCTATCACCTTGTATAAACGTTCCGTCTGGAAAAAAAATAATTTATTTCACCTTAAGAAAATAAAAAGTTGCAACTAAATGTTGTTAAAACCTGTAAAACACAACTGTTTATACAAGAATAAACGTATTCAATAAAATAATATGAGACTATGAAAGATTTTTAAACGTATTGAGTACCACAGCTAAATTAAAATAGAAATCGGGTCCATTTCTACATACACAACAATTTCCATAAAAATTGTTTTAAAAAATCAGATAAAACCCATTTTGGTGAAATTGAGATAATCCTTTAATTGTGATAGACTTCCACGGATTCCTAAAGCTGGAAGGTCCTGGTCTTTGGGCGACGGCTGGGTTAATGCAGACGAGGATATTAAATAGTTGCCGATATTTCACACACAATGCAGCCGTTCATTTTTAAGGCATCACTCATTCATTCAAGACTCATACTCAGTAAATCGGGGAGCGAGCTGATCCAGTGGTAGAGCCCGGGACTTCGGTCCCTGAGGTCCTGTATAAAAATACCCGCCAGATCACCAATGGAGTTTATCTAAATGATGCCACAACGTCTAGGTCTAGCCTGAAGCAATGTGAAAAACAACCCAGGGCTCTAGAGCCTGCCCAGATCGTAAAGCTTATTGTTTTTCTTCGGATCGAACCAGTGACTTCCTGATAACCACTAAAAATTCCAACAGTAAGTGGTGATGTGATACATAAAATTTTCCTCAATATTATCATTTTGAATATACATACACTCACTCTCTCACTCCCATGGCCATTTATGCCCAAGGCGGGATTTGGCCGCACCTAATGATATCATTTTGAATATACATAGAGAGTAAAAATGTTGAAACTTTTCCTTGTTTGTGTTTATAAATATTTATGCTTATGAAAAAATAATAATGATTAATGCATACGTAATACATGTTGAATGCCAGAAAGCAAGAATGAAATATCGTGAATAGAGACTGAGTCAGGAATGTGTAGCGATGAATGCTGGAGACTTCCTGAATGACTCTGCAAAAGAAAATTGCATTTAGATGGTTAGACTTGCAACATTGGTAAAGTTAGGTATGAAAATCTAGCAACTGAAATTAAAGCCTTTGATTTTAATGACATATTGAATCAGATCTAATGATAAATGAGATTGTAAATGTATAATCTTTAACTCTCTTTTATTCTTCCTTGTATTTGAATGAAGAATAATTGTCGATAGAGAGATATGGATGTTATCTAAAAATAACATCCATATCAGTAGGCATGACATAAGGCGACAAGCATTGGCAAGTATTTTTTTTGCTCCAAGACTTTGGAACCATCTACCAAATCAATTTAAAAATTTCCCTCTTAATTTATTTAAAAAGAAGTTGAAGAAAGTTTTAAATAAGCTCTGTTCACAATAGATGAATTTTGGCTAGTTACTGAAGATGAATTTAATTTACTAATTATAGAATGTTAGAATATGTTAAGGCAAAGAAGTTAAATTGTGTTAAATTATGTTTATGTTTATGTTTAGGATTAGTTGACGAGTTAGGAGATACTAATGTACCACATTATGTATTTAACTAACAATAAAGTTCTTGTATCTTATGTGTCGTGTGCTAATTTGTGCGAAACTCATCTTAATTCATGCAGACAATTTTTTCATGTTCTATCGATATAAAGGTGAAGATCGTGAAGGATTTAGGAGACTCCAAGGGTTTCCATGGGGTCTCCTAATCCGTCAGGTGCCACGGCTGTTTGAACGCACTGTATACAATGTCGAATCGGAAATATTCTTGTTACGAGCAAGGAAGAGCCCAAACGGCAAACACTGAGCGGAAATTCCTATAACACAGGTCACAAGGTCTACCTCCGTGAGAGTTTTAGCACATGATGGTGAAGGAGGTGTTGGACTTTGCCCTAGACACCAGCACTAGTACTAGACACCACTTATGTGTACCATTGAATGTTTCCTGTGTACCCTACTTCTCATCAGTGCAGTGGCGGTCCCAGGATTTCATTTTTATACATATTTGAGCTCTAAAATATGCTCAAACTAATAGTATTTATGTTAGCTAAAAAAATATAAAATATTTCGGGGTGGGGGGGGGGATACATCCCTCCCATCCTCCCTGGGACCGCCACTGCAACCGTGGATGAATTAGGATCACATGTAGATTTATTGTATTCTTTTAGTCATTAAAATACATAATGGTCTGATGACTAACTACAACAGCAATAATTACTTCTTCTTCATAACGAACTTGAGCTATTTTCCAAACAAAGAATGAAATTCATCCTGAAAAAATTACCATATAGCTTACCTTCTCACTGTTTCGTGATGTTGTACAAACTTTTTTACAAATATTTTTGTATCATACTCAGAGTGACAAAGAGTTTGTAAAATTGGATCATCAAACCTTTTGATACCCTGGTTTTGTTTGATAATTGTGTTAACAGTCGAGGGTAGTGTAATGTTATCATTTTTTATGTATGAATTCTTGAAAAGTTTATTTATTGATAACTTCTTAGCATAAGTTTTACGGTCACAAAACTCAAAAGCATCTAATTTTTTAATGAGGTAATCTATTTCTTTGATTATTACAATACTTGAGACGATGACGAATGGGCCCAGAAACCCGTACAAAATCAACATATATATACCAGCCAACCCTTCGTACGCCCAGGTGAAGTAGAACAAGAATGTGTACAGGGGTTTGTCATTGTCCACAAACGGAATCCAAAGTGGGACCAAAACTTCACCGTAATAGATAGTTGTTGCTACGCAGAATGTAAAAGACATGGCTAAGACAATCCACAAAACAATCATTATCGACAAATCTTTCAAGCTCAAATCACTGATAGTATAAAAACTCGTTTTAATATGGTCCATGACGATCTTATAAATTTTGCAAGTTTTTTGAACAGCATAACACATGTACAATGTGTTGCAGCCTAGAAAATACATGTGCATGATATCCAGCAGGTCTTCCCATTGTTCGTTCCTTATGTTCTGGAATATTTTAAGAGTTACCATCGGAACCAAAGGGGCCCAAAACAACAAGAAAGCGACAGGCCAGATCGTGTTCACAAGAAACATCTTTAGATTGCTTTTCATAATTTTTTTTGTTGGCCGAGCAGCAACACTATACATCATCCAGGTCACTAAGGTAAAATATGATTCTAAAAGCCTTTTGGCCATGTTTTTTACAAGTTACCAATAAATGCTACTTAAACTCTTACAAAGGTATACAACATTGTTGGGTTTAACGCTATACTGATATAAAAGTAGGAACTATCAGAACTTTAAAGCAGAGCTATTTTTCTCATCATTGTTTATTCATCCAACATTCATACTTTACCAGTACCTCCACACACTATTGAGCTAAAGGAGCATTTAATATTTAAAACAGATGAAATTTTATCTTTGTAATATTTTTAATTTCGCTAGATTTGTTCATTATACAAATATTAAACTTTTGTCAAACAACTTTTTTTTATTTGTAACTACCAGATGAGTACCCGTCCCTCGTACGGGGTAGGTGTAAACGTATAAAATGCTTATTGCAGAGTTATATACTTGTGCTTTGTGTTTGCAATGTGAGAGGACATGGTTTGAGAAAATTTGGTTCTTTTAATTTACATGGAGCACATCTACCACAGCCATAATGTTCGACTGCCCCTAAAAAAAATGAAATTCTCATTTTTCACAGCTTTTTGTAGCTAGTTGGTTGTTGTCATAAATGAAAAATAAACGGTATCAGCAATCTGACACATACTTTCTCTCATAAGCTTGTCAACAACCTGTATCATGGGTAAGCGGTGGGAGAAACTATGACAATTTTGTAGGAAAAATCACAAAAGTTGCGATAACTTTTGAACTGCAATTGTTACAGTAATGGGGGTTGCATTATTATGTTTAAAATTATAAGGACCATAACACATTAATTTTAATCAAAACTGGGTTTTTTCCAAAATCTGATTGTTTGTAATTTTATGGGATTTTTTAACGGGAAAATAACATAAGTTACATTAACTTTTTACGGAAATGGAATTTGTACCAATTTGTTCAGAATCTAAATGACTATAACCATTGACTATTGGATACTCTATAACATACTGAATTTTTATCAAAATCAATCAGGTCATTTTCGAGAAAATACGAATTAAAGAATTTTGCCAGCTGTTTGAACTACACAAGTTGGTTCAATGATATTCAATAGCATTAAAAACTTATAGTGTTTACCAACAGAGTGCAGCACTCATATTTTTAGCGAATTTCCTTATAGGGAAGTAGCTATTACCGTAGGTCTCATGGTAAGACCTAGGCCCAGGACCGATTTACTTTTTCATTTTGATGTCCCCAGAGGCCAAAAACACCATTCGTTCAAATTTTCATATATCTATATATAGATATATATATATATATATGTGTCCATCCGCACGATAACTTAAGTAATTTTTGTCCGATTTTGATAAAATTTGGTTTGAAGGTGTAAGGCGGGATAAACTCGAACAAGTTCGCGAACCAGCATGATCGGACTATGGGAACGGGGGTTTACGGGGGGTTTTATGGGGTAAAAATAGGTTTTTCCCATTTTTGACCCAAAAAAAATAAAATTTTGCAAAATCTTTTCAAACCATTTTGTAGAGCTTAAAAAAACAAATAATTTAGTATATTGAAGTGTTACTATGCGCCTAATGGTTACGGAGAAAATTCCAAAAATAATGTAAATTTTAAATTCCCATGTTATTCTTATGGAGAATGAGTAAACTGTTGTAGTTTGCTTGTTTATGAACATATTTTGATCAAATTTGGAAAATGTTTTTATTTCTTACTAACTATTAACATTTTACAAAAAAGTTTTACCCTCCCTGATGCAGCAAACCTAAGTACCTGTTAAAATAATTCTATTTAAATAGGAAATAAATGTTAAATTTTTAAGTAGACATTTTAGTGTAAATCCAATCAGACATATGGAAATTCGTTTAGTCTGCAGGTTTGCTGCGGCGGGGGTATTTTCCATTTATGACAACAGCTAATTTGAATCAATCACTAACAAAAAGCTGAGATACACAACGGGATCTTTCAAATTAGGATTGTTTACAGTTACAATCATGTGTTATATTTACTTTTGTCTATTGTTTGGGTACAGTAATAGCTATTTACACTACAACACAGTAAGAGCGTTTTTACATCACGCAGGTGAATGTTGTGCAACGAGCGGAAGCGAGTAACGTACAAGATTTTACCTGACCCGACAATATACAGGAGGTTACGAACAATATTTTTCATTATCCATTTCACTCATCTTCTAACAGTAACGTTCGTTTACAAACAAAAGCTAGGTTTGGAAAATTCATCAATGCATAACAATAAAATTCAAGCGCACAGCTGATTTCTAGCGTTGAACTTCGTTGGCTCCATAGAGGTATATTTTTTAAGTTAACCACTCAATGTTATTTAAATGGGTTTCATTACCTCACCGAGTGAGTTTTTTCAACTTTACATCACTCGTTAAGTAAAGAAGTTGTATACATCACGCTTGGGATAGGGAAGTTTAACATGGCAGGTTAGGTAATAGAACATTATTATGGCTATGGTAGATGTGTTATACTATATACCCCCGTAAATTAAAAAAACAAAACTTTCTCGAATAAAGGATGAAATTCATTCTGAACAATGGCCATATAGCTTACCTTCTCACTGTTTCGTGATGTTGTACAAACTTTTTAACAAATGTTCTTGTATCAGACTCAGAGTGACAAAGAGTTCGTAAAATTGGATCATTAATCCTCTTGATGCCCTGGTTTTGTTTGATAATTGTGTTAACAGTCAAGGGTAGTGCAATGTTATCATTTTTTATGTATGAATTCTTGAAAAGTTTATTTATTGATAACTTCTTAGCATAAGTTATGCAGTCACAAAACTCAAAATCATCTAATTTTTTAATGAGGTAATCTATTTCTTTGATTATTACAATATTTGAGACGATGACAAATGGGCCCAGAAACCCGTACAAAATCAACATATATATACCAGCCAACCCTTCGTACGCCCAGGTGAAGTAGAACAAGAATGTATACATGGGTTTGTCATTGTCCACAAACGGAATCCAAAGTGGGACCAAAACTTCACCGTAATAGATAGTTGTCACTATGTAGAATGTAAACGACATGGCACAGACAATCCACAAAACAATCATTATCGAAAAATCGTTCAAGCCCAAATCGCTGAAGGTATAAAAACTCTTTTTAATATGGTCCATGACGAACTTATAAAACTTGCAAGTTTTTTGAACAGCATAACACATGTATAATGTGTTGCAGCCTAGAAAATACATGTGCATGATATCCAGCAGGTCTTCCCATTGTTCGTTCCTTATGTTCTGGAATATTTTAAGAGTTACCATCGGAACCAAAGGGGCCCAAAACAACAAAAAAGCGACAGGCCAGAGTTTGTTCACAAGAAACATCTTTAGATTGTTTTTCATAATTTTTTTTGTTGGCCGAGCAGCAACACTATACATCATCCAGGTCACTAAGGTAAAATATGATTCTAAAAGCCGGTTGGCCATGTTTTTTACAAGTTACCAATAAATGATACTTAAACTCTTACAAAGGTATACAACATTGTTGGGTTTAACGCTATACTGATATAAAAGTAGGAGCTATCAGAACTTTAAAGCAGTGCTATTTTTCTCATAATTGTTTATTCATCCAACATTCATACTTTACCAGTACCTCCACACAGTATTGAGCTAAAGGAGCATTTAATATTTAAAACAGATGAAATTTTATCTTTGTAATATTTTTAATTTTGCTAGATTTGTTCATTATACAAACATTAAACTTTTGTCAAACAACTTTTTTTTTTATTTGTAACTAGCAGATGAGCACCCGTCCTTCGTACGGGGTAGGTGTAAAAGTATAAAATGCTTATTGCAGAGTTATATACTTGTGCTTTGTGTTTGCAATGTGAGAGGACATGGTTTGAGAAAATTTGGTTCTTTTAATTTACATGGAGCACATCTACCATAGCCATAATGTTCGACTGCCCCTAAAAAAAAAAAAGAAATTCTCATTGGTCACAGCTTTTTGTAGCTAGTTGGTTGTTGTCATAAATGAAAAATAAACGGTATCAGCAATCTGACACATACTTTCTCTCATAAGCTTGTCAACAACCTTTATCATGGCTAGGCGGTGGGAGTAACTATGACAATTTTGTAGGAAAAATCACAACAGTTGCGATAACTTTTGAACCGCAATTGTTACAGTAATGGGGGTTGCATTATTTTGTTTAGAATTATAAGGACCATAACACATTAATCAATCAAAACTGGGTTTTTTTCCAAAATCTGATTGTACCAATTTGTTCAGAATCTAAATGACTATAACCATTGACTATTGGATACTCTATAGGCTAACATACTGAATTTTTTTCAAAATCAATCGGGCCATTTTCGAGAAAATGTGAATTAAAGAATTTTGCCAGCTGTTTGAACTACACAAGTTGGTTCAATGATATTCAATAGCATTAAAAACTTATAGGGTTTACCAACAGAGTGCAGCACTCATATTTTTTCCATTTATGACAACTAAAATTTGAATCAATCACTAACAAAAAGCTGAGATACACAACGGGATCTTTCAAATTAGGATTGTTTACAGTTACAATCATGTGTTATTTACTTTTGTCTATTGTTTGGGTACAGTAATAGCTTTTTTCATTACTCTACACACGAAAGTACACTTTCTAAACGTAAAATGAGATAAGAAAATAGGTAATTCCCGCTACTGCACGGAAAAGTTACATAACGTTAACTTTCCGTGTATGTACTGCACGGAAAGTAACCGCTATGGGATTTTGCGGTGCAGTCAGATCAGCTGATTGTATTGTTGTTGAAAACACATTCCTCGCTTATATATTGACATTGTCAGTTAGGTTATGTTTGTTGAGATAGATTCTTTGAACTATGTGTACTAATATGGATAATATTCCTGAAACTTTGATGAACAGAGCGGTAAGTGTAACAAACGAATTATTGCCTGATGTGTCGCGTTTAAGATACGAAAATGAATACGATAAGCTTTGTACTTGGTGTCAAAAAGAAAACATTAAACCTAGCCAGGTTAATGATGACATACTTCTAGTCTATATGTCAGAACTGTCGAAAACTATGAAACCTAGCACCTTGTGGAGCAAGTATTCAATGGTTAAAAATGTCTTAAAAGTAAAAGAAAATCTTGGAAATTTAAAATTTCCAAAAACAGTTGCATTTTTAAAGAAAAAGTCTGTTGGTTTCAAACCTAAAAAAGCGAATGTTTTTACATCTGATCAAATTTCTCAGTTCATGATCAACGCTCCCGACAAAGAATGGTTGTTAAGTAAAGTAATTTTGACGTTTGGCATTTTTGGAGCCCTTAGGCGAGATGATCTATTACGCCTTAGCATAAATGACGTAAAAGATTATGGCAGTTTCATTAAGGTTACATTGAGAGATGGTAAAACACATGCTAGCAGAAGTTTCATCATTACAGACGATGAATGTACGTATCAACCCTGCCAGCTAGTACGTAAATATTTGTCTTTACGCCCATCAAAAATGACGAGCCCTAGACTTTTTGTTGGCTTCAGGCAAGGCAAGTGCGTAGCACAACATGTCGGGAGTCATACGATTTCGGATGTTCCCAAAAAGGTCGCCCAGTACCTTAAGCTAGAACAGCCTGAATCCTACACAGGTCATGCTATTCGACGCACATCCGCGTCAATGCTGGTGGAAGGGGGAGCGGATTTACTCACACTCAAGAGGCACGGAGGCTGGAAAAGTGCAACCGTTGCTGAAGGTTACATTGAGGAGTCCATAAATAGAAAAATTGATGTGTCTAAAAAACTTTTTTCAAAACCAAGTACTTCAATCTCAAATCAAAACAATTCCTCTTTGAATTTACTTCCAATCAGAGACATTACTAATTCAATTTCAAATTACAACAATTCCTCTTTGGATTCACTGCCACTCAATAACATTTCTAACAATGATGAAGAGGTGAATCTGGTTTCAAAACAATATTTTACAATCGACGATTGAATTTCATCAGAAGAAGATACTGTGCAAAATCGCAATTTCATTCAAGAAAATAATAAAGTTGATGGAACACACTCGGAAGTCAATGTTGCAGAAATGAGAAAAAACCTAAAGCTACCACAAAAAATGTTAAACATAAGTGAAAATCAAAACTGCGACTTTAACATACATTTTCATTTTCATTAATAAAGATTTATCAGCGTGTTGATCCTATGTAATCATCAAAGGTCTCTTTCTTTATTTGTTTATTCATCAGCTTGTTCTGTAGTTAATTTAATAAAGATACTTTTTTTTACCCAAAATAGTCTGTTTTTCCTCAAACTATTGGCCATGCAATTATTAATAAGTGCACGGAAAAAACTCATAACGTTAAGTTTCCGTGCTTATGTCGAGGTACATACACACGGAAAGTTAGCGTTATGAGTTTTTTCCGTGCACTTATTAATAATTCAGAGTTGAGTTTTTTTTCATTAGTTCGGTTTTTTCTCTTAATACTAAGTTAAATAAACGAAAATTTTCATGTTTTTATAAGTTTTCGGTATCGTAATGAAAAATAATGTTCAATACTCGCCTCGAAAGTGTCATTGCGGGGCACGATGGCGTTTCCAGCGCTCGGCTTCGCCTCGCGCGAAAATGCCATCTCTCCCCGCAATGAGTCACTTTCCAGTCTAGTAATGAAAACTACTATTACACTACAACACAGTAAGAGCGTTTTTACATCACGCAGGTGAATGTTGTGCAACGAGCGGAAGCGAGTAACGTACAAGATGTAACGTACAAGATTTTACCTGACCCGACAATATACAGGAGGTTACGAACAATATTTTTCATTATCCATTTCACTCATCTTCTAACAGTAACGTTCGTTTACAAACAAAAGCTAGGTTAGGAAAATTCATCAAAGCATAACAATAAAATTCAAGCGCACAGCTGATTTCTAGCGTTGAACATCGTTGGCTCCATAGAGGTATATTTTTTAAGTTAACCACTCAATGTTATTTAAATGGGTTTCATTACCTCACCGAGTGAGTTTTTTCAACTTTACATCACTCGTTAAGTAAAGAAGTTGTATACATCACGCTTGGGATAGGGAAGTTTAACATGGCGGGTTAGGTAATAGAACATTATTATGGCTATGGTAGATGTGTTATACTATATACCCCCGTAAATTAAAAGAACAAAACTTTCTCGAATAAAGGATGAAATTCATTCTGAACAATGGCCATATAGCTTACCTTCTCACTGTTTCGTGATGTTGTACAAACTTTTTAACAAATGTTCTTGTATCAGACTCAGAGTGACAAAGAGTTTGTAAAATTGGATCATCAATCCTCTTGATGCCCTGGTTTTGTTTGATAATTGTGTTAACAGTCGAGGGTAGTGCAATGTTATCATTTTTTATGTATGAATTCTTGAAAAGTTTATTTATTGATAACTTCTTAGCATAAGTTATGCAGTCACAAAACTCAAAATCATCTAATTTTTTAATGAGGTAATCTATTTCTTTGATTATTACAATATTTGAGACGATGACGAATGGGCCCAAAAACCCGTACAAAATCAACATATATATACCAGCCAACCCTTCGTACGCCCAGGTGAAGTAGAACAAGAATGTGTACAGGGGTTTGTCATTGTCCACAAACGGAATCCAAAGTGGGACCAAAACTTCACCGTAATAGATAGTTGTCACTATGTAGAATGTAAACGACATGGCACAGACAATCCACAAAACAATCATTATCGAAAAATCGTTCAAGCCCAAATCGCTGAAGGTATAAAAACTCTTTTTAATATGGTCCATGACGAACTTATAAAACTTGCAAGTTTTTTGAACAGCATAACACATGTATAATGTGTTGCAGCCTAGAAAATACATGTGCATGATATCCAGCAGGTCTTCCCATTGTTCGTTCCTTATGTTCTGGAATATTTTAAGAGTTACCATCGGAACCAAAGGGGCCCAAAACAACAAGAAAGCGACAGGCCAGAGTTTGTTCACAAGAAACATCTTTAGATTGTTTTTCATAATTTTTTTTGTTGGCCGAGCAGCAACACTATACATCATCCAGGTCACTAAGGTAAAATATGATTCTAAAAGCCGGTTGGCCATGTTTTTTACAAGCTACCAATAAATGTTACTCAAACTCTCACAAAGTATTCAACATTTTTGGGTTTAACGCTATACTGATATAATAGTAGGCAATATCAGAACTTTCTAAATGTGTGCTATTTTTCTCATCATTGTTTATTCATCCAACATTCATACTTTATCAGTACCTCCAGGCAGTATTGAGCTAAGCTAAAAGAGCATTAATATTTAAAACACTATATTTCATCTATCTTTATAATATTTTTACTTTCCCTAGTTTATACATCCTGATGTAAATATGAACTTTAGTCAAATAAAACTAATAAAACCAAGAAATCTAACAAAACTTTTTTTGTAGTCTCAGATAAATCTTTTGTCTGTCTATTTGGTGGACCGATGATTCTAGGCGTCAATGCTTTGCCAAAAACCTCAAAGAAACCCAAAAAAAAATATACCGTCTGCAGAATTAGCGTGATCTCCTATTTTAAAAAGCAAAAATTCAACCTGGTTTTAAATTATAATTATACAATAAACATTTCTTGTTCCAAGAAGTTGGAATGCAGAGCCAAAATAAACCCTTTTGAATTTAGAAAACGTTTGAAAAGGCCCTCTAATAATCTCATCTCCATTCATACTTGGTTTAAAATACCTACTTTGTATGGTCGCCATTTCAAAGAAAACTATTAAAAGTATTGAAGTATTTTTATTTTTTATTTGTAATTGAGGATACAGTATTATGCGTAATGTGATGCAATGCCGCTCCAGACATGCGCCATTGGCAAAGCACGATATATTTGACGTTCAAATAAGCTATATAAAGATATATATAAGCTATACAAATAAGCTATATATTCAAATAACCAATATGAAGACCTATCAAGTGACCCCTCATTTTGAAGGTCCTGGTAAAATAAAACTAACAACGCAAATTAGAGGTCTCTATCTCAATCCAGTAAAACATGACAGCCAATTGAAATTCTCAGAAGTTAAATTTAACTTACAGCTTTCCAAGTCTGGAGACCCCCTGTAAATTTTGTAACGGCTCACAGGAAAACTAAACACTACACACTTTTTTGGCATGTTAGGAAGTACTTTTTAAGCCTAATAGCCACTTGGTTCCCAAACCCAAAATGGGGGATTTTGGGGGAAACTCAAAAATTTTAAATGTTAAGCCCCATTGAGTGACGCCCTCATTTTGAAGGTCATAGTACAAGAAAACTAAGAACGCAAACTATAGGTCTCTATCTTAACACAGTAAAATATGGCAGCCAATTGAATATAAAATTGCAAGTTATTTCTGATTTCTAAAGATTTCAATCAGCTTCCATTTTTTACTGAATTGAGATGGAAACCTCTAGTTTGCGTTGTTAGTTTTATTTTAACAGGACCTTCAAAATGAGGGGTCATTCGATGGGTCTTTCCATTAGAAAGTTTTGAGTTTCCCCCAAAATCTCCCATTTTGGGGATGTAGACCAAGTGGCGGTTATGCCCAAAAAGTACTTCATAACATGCCAAAAAGGTTTGCCGAGTTAAGTTTTTCTAGTATGGGCCGTTGAAAAAATAACAGGGGGTCTTCACACTTTTTACTAACCCTGTATATATATAATACGCTAAGCCGATTTTTGTAAACAGAACTCCTCCCTCATTTTTGGACCGATTTTGATGATTAAAGTGTCAAAAGAATGGCCCTGATCTGTAGTTTTGCAGTGTTTTTATTTTCTTTTTATCTTAGTTCGGGCTGGATCTTCCATCAAAGTTGGGTTTTTCTCCCCTAAGATTAACATGGGGGAATCTAAATATTTAATTGGAAACTTTGTCTCCACTAATTTAAGAGAACGACTGGGCGTAGAAACTTGGTAGAGGTGTCCAAAGAAAGTTCTTGGTCTGTAGATGAGTTATCAAAAGAAAAACTAAGTAAATTCCCTTGGGCTCTGCCCCACAGCCCCAGAAGCCTTTAAAAGATCCCTCCACAGATTTGTTTACATTTTGGCCATGTGGATAATACTTTTTAATGAAACAGCTGCTAATTTTTAAATTGTATTAGCGAATTTCCCATATAGGGAATAAGCTATTACCGTAGTACTCATGGTAAGACCTGGACGCGGGACCGATTTTTTTTTTCGTTTTGAGGTCCCTAGAGGCCAAAAACACCATCCGTTCAAATTCATATATATATATATATTTATATGTTTATATATTTATATATTTATATATTTATATATTTATATATATATATATATATATGTGTCCGTTAGCACGATAACTCGAACAAAAATGATCCGATTTTGATGAAATTTGGTACAAACGTGTAAACCTACGTTTATTCGAACGAGTTCGCGATCCAGCTTGATCGGACCATGGGAACGGGGGTTTACGGGGGGTTTTATGGGGTAAAAATAGGTTTTTCCCATTTTTGACCCAAAAAACATAAAATTTAGCAATTTCTTTCCAAACCATTTTGTAGAGCTTAAAAAAACAAATAATTTAGTATAATGAAGCGTTATTATGCGCCTAATGGTTACGGAGAAAGTTCCAAAAAATTGTAAATTTAAAATTCCCATGTTATTCTTATGGAGAATAAGTAAACTGTTGTAGTTTGCTTGTTTATGAACATATTTTGATCAAATTTGGAAAATGTTTTTATTTCTTACTAACTATTAACATTTACAAAAAAAAACAAAAACAGTTTTACCCTAACTGATGCAGCAAACCTAAGTACTTGTTAAACTAATTCTATTTAAATAGTGAAAAAATGTTATATTTTTAAGTAGACATTTCAGTGTAAATCCAATCAGTCAAATGGAAATTCGCTTAGTCTGCAGGTTTGCTGCGGCGGGGGTATTTTAAACAACACACATTTATTGAGAGTTACTTAACTGTCCAGAGGAAGTATTTTGCAATGTTATTTTCTTGAACAGAGTGCCTTTGAATGTTATTAGACTAACGAAAAAAGGGTTGTGCATCACTACTAGCGCCACTCTCAGCAACAAAAACAATTTAATTTATCTCTAAAAAATATTTTATTAAAGTGCACTGAGCAGCAGCCTAAAAAATTAACTTCCTCATATAGTTACAAAATCCTCAAACTCGCATTGTGACATTTATGATTCGGCTTATATTTCTCCAACAGTTATATTCATCTGCAGAAGAAGTTCAGATGTGCTCTTATCGTGTCTAATAACATCCAAACACAAAAACATTGCCTAAAATGGTAACTATCTTGACAAATTATTTGCAGTGGCCTATATTACGGACCTCATAATGAGTTTGTGTTAATTGCCACTCTGGGTTGATAACATTATTGAAAGCTACACGATATTTTGGCTGTAAGAGTAAATACTATTTAAGCAGCTACTGTCATGACAGAAAGGTCATATTCCTTTTAAACTAGATCACATTATCCTTTATAAGATACGTTTGTTAACAATGCATGTAAACGTCAATATTTACGTAACAGCCAATTTACAGTATGTTTTTCTCTTTGGAAATGCCACATTGCTATTTAATTTGCATTATTTGTTGCCAATTAAGCCACACGACCATATAAACGAGGCGGCCACAAACTAGTTTATATATCCTATACTCTAAAATGAGCAATGTTTGCTTGTATGTATGTATTTATGCTTGCTTGCAGAAAGATCTCGAAAACGGCTCCGACGAATTTCTTCAAATGTTGTAAATAGTTTATTTATTCTGGCCTAAAAACGAGTTTACCTCAGTTAGAACAGCCTACAAAAATCTAATTACGTAGTGAAATGAAACTGAAAGTCACATTTTTTTTATCATTATCCTTATGGGTTGCTAAGTAACCATGTTGGTTAAATTAAATAACAAAGGAAAAAGTAAACAAAAGACTTGTAAGTTGCAACATGTGTTCATAAAGGCATCTAGTCCAGGCGCTAAACGGGTTGAGTATGCACTGAAAGTCTGACAAAATTTGACTGTTGATTATTGTTGGGGACATCTAGTAGATGAAAAAAATCGATGATGTCGCATTTCTAGGGTGGTTACAACTCGGGGGGGAGGGGGGGAAGTTGCGCGGGTCATCGGTTTACGTTTCCGCGTCTAACTCACAAACGGTTAATGATAGAAAGGTGAATTAAGCGTCTATCTACGCCTAAATATATTGTCTTTTAAAAAGGTTATTACAACCTTTCTTCTATCTCTTATACTTTAGGCGCTAATCAACATTTATTGCAAAAAATAAAATTTAAAAATACTTAAAAATGAAATATCGGAAATATTGCGCTTGTTTAGGGCATGTTACAAACTATTTATGGTTAGAAAAACTAACAAGTAGTACAACAACACCAAGTTTAAAGAAATCCGTGCAAAAACAACAGAGCTACGTTGATTTCAGTAAGAGTAAACGTGGAAAATTCGTAGTAGTACCGAGGCGCGCATGGACGGTACGTAGCCCACAGTCGATATAGGTTTGATGTTGTAAGTAACTATGGGAAAGCTGAATTTTTCTATGCTGTTAGACCATGTTGAGATGAGCATTTTCCCAAAAGTCCCCACTCCTACCCCTTTGTGCTTTCCTCTACCCCCCCCCTTTTAGATAAATTTACAGTCTCTTAGAAATTAAGCTATAACTTTAAAACGGGTAAGGATAATAACGCAATCTTTTATTAATCAATTTGCGTTACGATATTCTACAAAAAGTGTTTACCATGGTATCCTAAATATTCATAGTAAAAAATATCATAAACATAAAAAAATATTTTTTACGGAAACACTTATGAAACTTTTCTTTGTAGATTTTTTATACGAGGTCGCACAACAAAATGTTTGATACAAAATTTGGGGTGCATAGTTTACATTTTAAAATGATACATAGTTATTAACAGTTTGTTTGCATATAGTAGTTATAGATAGTACAGTATATTGATTTTACAGGACTCAGGCTTTTTTGTGCACCGCAACAATGAAAAAAATACGTATATTATGGTTTTTGTATTTGAATTTGCCGCTTTATATAGATTATATTAACGTTATGTAGCTCATTCAGTACATATACAGACTGTAGTGGATACATATGAATGAATATCGTGCATTTGCTGCTGTACGCCAGAGCCTCATTTTATTATACAGGGTGTCTCACCTAAAGTGAACCAATAGATAACTTTTTTATTATGAGATATAGAGTTAACTTCTTATGGGACACTACCCTTTATTTTAAGATGTTTTTTTTAGTGGTTTCGAATTTTAAAAATATGTTCGCCATTTTCCAATATGGCTGACAACTTTGTTAGTCCTATGGAATACCCTGTATTTTATGATTGTTTTAGAATGTAAACGCACAACTTTTAAACCTTTTTATTCTTGACATTTTTCTCTAAAGCTACTTGTTTAGGAGTTACATCGAAAAAGAAATGGTTTGTGAGTACATCCTGCATCCTCACAGCTCATAAACGTAAGTTTAAGAGCGGAAATACAAAGAATAAACAAGTTTTCAAATCACATCTACATAAAAAAAACCATAAAATAAATTGTTCCAATATCAAAGTAAGCTAGCATTTTTGAAAATGGTGGCCATTTTTAAAACAACAAAATCAGTATTTTTAACGTATTTTATAAATTTATTTGAACGAGGACTTATATGTGACTTATTTATTCTTTGCACTTTCTCTCTCAACTTACTCGTTTATGAGCTACATGATGCCGAATGTACACCACAAGCCTTTCTTTTAGATATAACACGCTGTAACTCCTAAATGGGGTAGGTTTAGAGAAAAAATGTCACGAATAAGAAAATAGCTTTTAAATTGTAAAAGAATACTAAAATACAGCGTATTCCATAAGAAATATCAAAGTTGTTGGCCATATTGGAAAATTGTGGATGTATATTTTTTATTCGTAACCATCCCTAAAAACATTTTTTACAATTAAAAGGGGTCGTCTAATAAAAAGTTAACTCTATATGGAAAATAAAATTTGTGTATGTTCACTATGTAATCTCAACCGGGATGAAACGTGTACCCTTTTATAGCAGAATCTCCAATTTAAAAAAAGATACGTCAATTTTGGTCTAACAAGTTATATTTAAATGAACATGAGTTTTTTTGAATTTTTAAATGGCAAAGATTGGCGGGCACTTGGAAATTATCTTAAAGAAGCGTGGAGTAAAGGGTGGGAATTGATAATGGAGTATAATTATTAAATTTAAGAATTGAGATATCGATACGAAAATTGGAAAAATCTATGTAATTTAAAAAATGTATAAAATATTGTTTGTTAAGTATCTATCAAAGTAAATTATAAAAGTAACAGGTTTGTTTTATGAATTATTAACTGTTTGTAGGAAAAATTCAGATTCTCAGTAGGCTACATTTAAATTTTATTATTCATTCAATTTATTATCTGATCTTTATTAGTATGTAGTGCTATTTTTGTATGTTCTGTAGTGGAAATCAGTTTATTTTATGAATAATTGTATGTGATTCATGGCATTTTTTTAAACGGTTTTAAAATATTTTAAAATCAGTGTGTCTAACACAAAACAGACGGTCTTTGACCATTGTTCTTTGCAATTAAATAAAAAAAACACTGTATTGATATTTTATTACAATGAACACATTTTCTTCTTCTTCATCATCTATCTTCTTCATCATTTATTCATCTAATAATTCTTTTTGTAGATTATCGTAACGCAAAATGATTAATAAAATATTGCATTATTATCCTTACCCGTTTTAAAGTTATAGCTTAATTGCTAAGAGGCTGTAAATTTATCTAAAAAGGGGGGTTAGAGGAAAGCACAAGGGGGTAGGAGTGGGGACTTGAGTGGGAAAATGATAATCGCAACATGGTCTAACAGCATAGAAAAATTCAGCTTTCCCATAGTTACTTACAACATCAAACCTATATCGACTGTGGGCTACGTACCGTCCATGCGCGCCTCGGTACTACTACGAATTTTCCACGTTTACTTACTGAAATCAACGTAGCTCTGTTGTTTTTGCACGGATTTCTTTAAACTTGGTGTTGTTGTACTACTTGTTAGTTTTTCTAACCATAAATAGTTTGTAACATGCCCTAAACAAGCGCAATATTTCCGATATTTCATTTTTAAGTATTTTTAAATTTTATTTTTTGCAATAAATGTTGATTAGCGCCTAAAGTATAAGAGATAGAAGAAAGGTTGTAATAACCTTTTTAAAAGACAATATATTTAGGCGTAGATAGACGCTTAATTCACCTTTCTATCATTAACCGTTTGTGAGTTAGACGCGGAAACGTAAACCGATGACCCGCGCAACTTCCCCCCCTCACCCCCGAGTTGTGACCACCCTAGAAATGCGACATCATTGATTTTTTTCATCTACTAGATGTCCCCAGCAATAATCAAAAGTCAAATTTTGTCAGACTTTCAGTGCATACTCAACCCGTTTAGCGCCTGGACTAATCACAGTATACTAGCAAATTACAAAATACAGTACAAAAGCAAAAACATCACTTGTTACTATTGAGCTACTGAATATTACTCGATACATTGTAGTAAAGGCTAGCAGTGCGGAGTGTGGGATCTGTAGTAGTCCGGAGTGTGGGAACTGTTTATGACGATTAGATTAAGGTATCTGCAATCCTAAAATGCTATGGAAAGGGAGGAAAACAGGTCCGCGACATAGTAAGTGGTGAAGGAAGTAGTAAAAGCGAGCAGTCTGGAGTGTGGGAACTGTTTATAACGATTAGTTTAAGGTATCTGCAATTCTAAAACGCTATGGAAAGGGAGGAAAAAAGGTCCGCGACGTAGGAAGTGGTGAAGGAAGTAGTAAAGGAGAGCAGTCCGGAGTGTGGGAACTGTTTATGACGATTACATTAAGGTATCTGCAATCTTAGAATGCACTGGGAAGGGAGAGAAAGAGGTCCACGACGTAGGAAGTGGTGAAGGAAGTAGTAAAAGCAAGCAGTCTGGAGTGTGGGAACTGTTTATAACGATTAGTTTAAGGTATCTGCAATTCTAAAACGCTATGGAAAGGGAGGAAAACAGGTGCGCGAAGTAGGAAGTGGTGAAGGAAGTAGTAAATACTGTTCAATGAAATGGCGACCATACATAGTAGGTATTTTAAGCCAAGTATGAGTGGAGATGAGTGTAGAAATGAGTGGCGCGATCTTGTAGTCTTGTTAGTGACTAAGGCCGACATTCCTTAGACACATAGCTGTTAATTAATAGCCCAAACAGCTAATGACAACTAAGGGACCTACAGTTTATAGTGGAATCCGAACCACATTTTTCAGGATAGTACTGCGGATAGTCGTAGTACTCACTCGTGCGGACGTTAATCCACACCAGGGAGTATCGCATCCACAGTGCATGCCTATAAATATCCACAATTCGTGACCTCCTAGTAGCTGGATTACAGGACGACGCCACCCGTCCCAGTCCGGAGTGTGGGAACTGTTTATGACGATTACATTAAGTTATCTGCAATCTTAGAATGCACTGGGAAGTCCTAAAATGCTATAGGATGGGAGGAAAACTTGTCCGCGACGTAGGAAGTGGTGAAGGAAGTAGTCAATGCGAGCAGTGTGGAGTGTGGGAACTGGAAACCGTTTGTAACAGTTAGATTTATGTATCTGCAATACTGAAATGCTTTGAGAAGGGATGGAAACATGTCCACAACATAGGTAAGGGTGAAAGAAGTAGTACATGCTAGCAATGTGGAGTGTGGGAAATGTTTGTGGCAATTAGATTAATGTATTTAAAATCCTAAAATGATATGGAAAGAGATTAAAACAGGTCCAAGACGTAGGAAATGGCGTAGGAAGTAGTAAAGTTTAGCACCGCAGAGTTTGGGAACCGTTTGTGACAGTTAGATTATCACTTAGATTAATGAATCTGTAATACTAAAATGCTATGTGAAGGGAAGGAAACAGGTCCATGGCGTAGGAAATGGTTTCTCTGTGATAGAAAACATGTTTAACACTATCTGTTCTGATAATCTTCCTTCGGCACCTTTAATTGATAAATCATTAATTGATATGAGAGGGTAAGTTAATTGATAAATATAGATTATATACATATATAAAACGATAAAACATTATGTTTTTCAATGTTATTTGGCTGCAATGCTGCAATCTTTTTTCGGAAAATCAGTAAACTATGCTGCTGCATGTTTCAAATAACTGAGCTACACCTGTTTAAGAAAAAGAATCTGTTTTTCCGTACTCGGTTGTCGGTGATGTCGGTTACAGCGATGAAAAAATAGCTAAGGAAAAAGAAGAAGTAAATTAATGGTTTCGGTTTTTGTGGTTTGTGCTGCTGAGTGGGAGTGGGGAGTGCTGAAGTTGATTCTGAAACACGTCTTTTTATTTCATTTCGTAAAAATCTAAATATTCCGGGGATGGAGACGAGATTGATTGATGTTACATAAATCTTATGTGTCCTGAATACCTCATTTATTGAATATGTTGTATAAATCAATGCCATTCAACGTTATACTGGTCTTTTACGTTCCGTGATAAAGTCTATGCGGTTAATTTTGATACGCAATTAAGATAAAGCCTACCCTTCATAAGGTTTTTGGTTTACTTAAGTCATCACGATCGTGCCTGTCGATTTTAAGTTTTGATCCTTTACTTGATTTCTTTAAAACTTAAAATGTGTGCCAATTGGACTGCTAACATCAGAGACATGTCGCCAGACCGCCATGGACATTACCAACTTGACAATGTGGGTTTGCAAAATGGGCTTGGTCTGCCAGTACAGTTGCTGGGAGCTAATATGATGAACAATTTTTACATGCCTAGACATGATGGTAAGTAGGCCTAGGTACCTATTACTAGGACATTTTTAGAAGATCTCTCTGCTGTTTCAACCTCCCGGTTTTGGTTTTAAGGTAGTAACTTAATAGGCTTGGTGGTAATCATTTACCGTACTTACACTGGGATAGCCTATTAGGCCTATGTAGTTTTTATATGTCTACTTACAGTATTTTTCACGCAGAATCCAAAAATGCAATCAGTTGTTGGAGAGATTCCTAAGTGGCCATACAGTTAAATAATGAATAGGCTATTAAGCTTCAGTTTTGTTGATTCATATTTGTGGTATGGACGAGTCCATGTTCTAGTAGCGACTAACACTAGGCTAGTAGGGGTGGAAGGTTTGTGGAGTGGAAACAGCTGTCAGTTGTTTACATTCGATACTAAACAGACAAAACCACACACAACGCTATGAGAGTAAAATCTGAGTTACGATATGCAATAACTAGATTTTTAAAAGAAAATGGACTTTGGTGCTGTTTAGAAAATACAATAAATCAACTATGATACATAAACTACATATTAATCACATTAACATAAATTATAAACAAAATACTTAGAGTTCATATTCATTCTCGTAAATAAATAAATAAATAATAAATAAATACGTAAAATATCAGTAATAGAAGCTAGGCCACTGCAGACATGATCGTCCTCATTCCAATCCTCAACGTCTGTTAATGAACGTGCCATATGTCTGTGAAACTGCCAATAAACCAACATTAAGCTATGACGTCACCGTCAGATCAGTAGATCAAGAAGGCCGTGGCATCAAAACTTCCTAACCTCAATTTCATGTATCAAAACGTCCTAACCTCAAACACATGTTTCACGTGTCAAAACTTCCTAACCTCAAAAACATTTTATGTTTAAATCATACGTTTTGAGCAGTTTTAAAGTGTTTGTTTTACTAATGTACCATTTATATGTAACTGAGGTGTCTAAATAAAGTATATTAACCACAAATAACACTTGTTTCTATACCATAATTGTATCACGCAATGTACTCCCACGTGCGAAGATAGTAAAAAAACCTGAGGTAGTAAAAACAAAAATCTTCAAAAACGGTTTATAAGATTTTGATAATTTTTATGTAGTATAATTATAAGTACTTAAGCAACCTGAGAAATAAATTGCATTCCCATACACTTGTGTGAACCTGGCAATAACTCCAGCCATAAGTAGTGCGCGCGGCCAAAAAAATTTATTGCTGGCCGTTTTGCGGCAAAATACGTCCGCGAGCAATATTACCGATGATGCCAACAGATAGAGGACACTTTAACGGACACGACAGTATCAACATCATGTACCTGGGGGATAAGTTTAGGGGGGTATAACCAGCAATAAGTAGTGCGCGCGCCCGATAAAATCTATTGCCGGCCGTATTGCGGAAAAATACGTCCGCGAGCAATATTACCGATGATGCCAACAGATAGAGGACACTTTAACGGACACGACAGTATCAACATCATGTACCTGGAGGATAAAATAAGGGGGGTAAAACCAGCAATAAGTATGCGCGCGCCCGATAAAATCTATTGCCGGCCGTATTGCGGAAAAATACGTCCGCGAGCAATATTACCGATGATGCCAACAGATAGAGGACACTTTAACGGACACGACAGTATCAACATCATGTACCTGGGGGATAAGTTTAGGGGGGTATAACCAGCAATAAGTAGTGCGCGCGCCCGATAAAATCTATTGCCGGCCGTATTGCGGAAAAATACGTCCGCGAGCAATATTACCGATGATGCCAACAGATAGAGGACACTTCAACGGACACGACAGTATCAACATCATGTACCTGGAGGATAAAATAAGGGGGGTATAACCAGCAATAAGTAGTGCGCGCGCCGGATAAAATCTATTGCTGGCCGTATTGCGGAAAAATACGTCCGCGAGCAATATTACCGATGATGTCAACAGATAGAGGACACTTTAACGGACACGACAGTATCAATATCATGTACCTTAGGGATGAGTAAAGGGGGGTATAACCAGCAATAAGTATTGCAATAAGTAGCGGCTAAGCGACTACATAGAACATAGCTACTGTGCACTGGTTCTAGTATAACAGACAATGATTAATGGTTAGTGCAGCAATGGTATAGCAATTGTTAGTACAGCTCTGAAATACAAACAAATGAAAGCGTGTTAGTTAGTAAAGAAGCCAGCAAAAAATTACAATCACTCTAATAAATCAACTATTTTCTTTTACTCCCATAAATCAAATATCTCACAGCTGAATTGCTGCTACAGTAACTATCTGTTACCCACGGGCTCCACCCCTGTTACTACAATAGTATTAATAAAACTATTGATTGGTTAAGTTAAGATGAAATAAACAAAACAGAATACAGTAATGGTAATGCAAACAAATAATAACAGCTGAGGTATTTTTAACATTAGGTAAATGGAAAGTTCCCTTTGGAAAGCAATTACGACCTTATAGGGCAGTTTATGAAATAATGAATAATTTTGCGCAAGGTTTCTCGTCATGACGAACAAGTATATGGTTTATGGGGGTGTGACTTGTAGTTTTCTCAAAAGTTCATGGGTACTTTTGACTTTATACATAGATTACAATAAACATTGACTACAAACTAAACACCACACATTATTTTAGGTAACACCGTGTTCTCACGGACCTACGCGATAACAAAACGAATTTGAAAAACCACCTTGCTGTCGACTCCCGCCCATCGATGTAGTTATTATACATCGATGCTCCCGCCTCGCCGTCGCCGACCCCGACTGCGACTCAGACTCACTGTCTAGTCTAGTGTCTAGTATCTCGGCTCGGCGAGCGCCGCGCACATCCAGCGCTGTACCCCGGCTGTACCCTGCGCAGGCGCGGGCGACTGATGCGCGGCCCGGCGGTGAACCACAAGATCAGCTGTTTCTGAACTAGTGTCATCTGCTAATTTGTTATGTTTACATTTTGGAACATAACTTCGGTGAATTGGTGAGGCGATTCTGCTAGTATGGTTTTAGTTTGATTATAAATATTATAAATACTAACTTAGTTACTTGTATAACTGTGTTGGAAGAGGTTTAACACCAGAAAACCTAGTACAGTATATATTAGGAACGGCAATGCCTCTCCTCCAAACTTCACGTTATCTGCCCACAACTATATTGATTATGAAATAAAACTGTGCTAAACAAACCTAAACCAAACTTGCTGCAATATTTTAAAATTCCGTTTGATAGCAGCATTCTGAAAGGAAACTGCTGTTCTTTAATATCCTAACTAAACTTTCTGTAACATTTCAAAAATTTCTTTCCCAAAAATTCCATGATTGAATCATAATTCATTTGTTCTAAATATGCAGCCTAAAAATTTAGTTTGTAAAGTGTTTCTTGATGATAGACTAAGTAAATATGAGGTTTGTGACATTAAACTTACTACAGACAAGACAAATTGTAACAAAATTTGTTACAATACCCTGGTTATACCCCCCTTATTTTATCCTCCAGGTACATGATGTTGATACTGTCGTGTCCGTTAAAGTGTCCTCTATCTGTTGGCATCATCGGTAATATTGCTCGCGGACGTATTTTTCCGCAATACGGCCAGCAATAGATTTCATCGGGCGCGCGCACGACTTATTGCTGGTTATACCCCCCTAAACTTATCCCCCAGGTACATGATGTTGATACTGTCGTGTCCGTTAAAGTGTCCTCTATCTGTTGGCATCATCGGTAATATTGCTCGCGGACGTATTTTCCGCAATACGGCCAGCAATAGATATAATCGCGTGCGCTCACTACTTATTGCTGGTTATACCCCCCTTATTTTATCCTCCAGGTACATGATGTTGATACTGTTGTGTCCGTTCAAGTGACCTCTATCTGTTGGCATCATCGGTAATATTGCTCGCGGACGTATTTCTCCGCAATACGGCCAGCAATAGATTTTATCCGGCGCGCGCACTACTTATTGCTGGTTTTAACCCCTTTATTTTATCCCCCAGGTACATGATATTGATACTGTCGTGTCCGTTAAAGTGTCCTCTATCTGTTGGCATCATCGGTAATATTGCTCGCGGACGTATTTTTCCGCAATACGGCCTGCAATAGATTTTATCCGGCGCGCGCACTACTTATTGCTGGTTATACCCCCCTAAACTTATCCCCCAGGTACATGATGTTGATACTGTCGTGTCCGTTAAAGTGTCCTCTATCTGTTGGCATCATCGGTAATATTGCTCGCGGACGTATTTTTCCGCAATACGGCCAGCAATAGATTTTTTCGGGCGCGCGCACAACTTATTGCTGGTTTTACCCCCCTTAACTTATCCCCCAGGTACATGATATTGATACTGTCGTGTCCGTTAAAGTGTCCTCTATCTGTTGGCATCATCGGTAATATTGCTCGCGGACGTATTTCTCCGCAATACGGCCAGCAATAGATTTTATCCGGCGCGCGCACTACTTATTGCTGGTTTTAACCCCTTTATTTTATCCCCCAGGTACATGATATTGATACTGTCGTGTTCGTTAAAGTGTCCTCTATCTGTTGGCATCATCGGTAATATTGCTCGCGGACGTATTTTTCCGCAATACGGCCTGCAATAGATTTTATCCGGCGCGCGCACTACTTATTGCTGGTTATACCCCCCTAAACTTATCCCCCAGGTACATGATGTTGATACTGTCGTGTCCGTTAAAGTGTCCTCTATCTGTTGGCATCATCGGTAATATTGCTCGCGGACGTATTTTTCCGCAATACGGCCAGCAATAGATTTTTTCGGGCGCGCGCACAACTTATTGCTGGTTTTACCCCCCTTAACTTATCCCCCAGGTACATGATATTGATACTGTCGTGTCTGTTAAAGTGTCCTCTATCTGTTGGCATCATCGGTAATATTGCTCGCGGACGTATTTTGCCGCAAAACGGCCAGCAATAAATTTTTTTGGCCGCGCGCACTACTTATGGCTGGAGTTATTGCCAGGTTCACACCAATTTCCTATACCATGGTTATGATGGAATCTATAAGTGGTAGAAGTTGTGCCTGTTCATTTCAAGGCATCTGATCTGCCGATTTAGTTAAAAATGTATATCTCAAAAATCGTTTAAACAATTTTATTGATTTTTATGTAGTATGATCATCATGTTTTAAGCTACCTGATAAATAAATTGCATTCCCATACCATTGTTATGATGGTTTCTGGTAAGAGGTAGAAGTTGGGCCTGTTCATTTCTAGGCTACTGACTTGCCGATTCAGTTAAAATTGTATATCTCAAAAATCGTTTAAACGATTTTAATCATTTTTATGTAGTATGATCATAATGTCTTAAGCTACCTGTAAAATAAATTGCATTCCCATACCATTCTTATGACGGTTTCTATAAGAGGTAGAAGTTGGGCCTGTTCATTCCTAGGTTACTGATTGGCCGATATAGTTAAAAATTTATATCTCGAAAACCGTTTACAAGATTTTTATGATTTTTATGTAGTAGGATCATAATGTCTTGCTCTAACTGAGAAATAAATTGCATTTCCATACCATGGTTATGATGGAATCTATAAGTGGTAGAAGTTGTGCCTGTTCATTTCAAGGCATCTGATCTGCCGATTTAGTTAAAAATGTATATATCAAAAATCGTTTAAACAATTTTAATGATTATTATGTAGTATGATCATCATGTTTTAAGCTACCTGAGAAATAAATTGCATTACCATACCATGGTTATGATGGGTTCTACAACAGGTAGAAGTTGGGCTAGTTCATTTCTAGGCTATACTGATTTGACGAATTAGTTAAAAATTTATATCTCAAAAACCGTTTACAACATATTGATGAATCTTATGTGGTATGATCATAATGTCATAAACTACCTGTGAAATAAATTGCATTACCATACCATGGTTATGATGGGTTCTACAACAGGTAGAAGTTGGGCTAGTTCATTTCTAGGCTACTGATTTGCCGATATAGTTAAAAATTTATATCTCGAAAACCGTTTACAACATATTGATGAATCTTATGTGGTATAAGATTAATTGTAACACTTTAATACAAGCCAAAACGAAAATTCAAACATTTATCACACCATGCTTATGCACCACTTTACTAACATAAATTTATAAAAATATATATATTAGACTCTGCCTTTGTTATGGATGGTATACTTACTCCACTCATTTTAATTAACGATTTGTTAACTGAATTGTTAAATCGTTAACAGCCCGAATGTCTGCCTGTTAAAGACACCATCATAACCATTGTATGGGAATGCCATTTATTTATCGTTTATCTTGAGTACTTATTATCATACTTTTTGAAATATTAATTTTATTTTTATATGAAACTTATACTGTATCCATCTTAATGTATTCAGGAGTAGCCTTTCGGATGAAATACTTTGTTTTATCATAAACTGTACTTCATATGAAAAGATTAAAACAATATTAAGTCACACCTTCACTATACTAATGACCTTCAACAACAACTCAGAGGTTCAATATGCTTTAGGTATTTTAAACTTAGAATGCACTGTTGAGGAAAACACATTTGAAACAGATTTTGATAGTGAAAATGTATGTACAGATGAAATGTTTCATGATACAAGTTGTACAACTTTATATAAAAAAAGTCCATTCTTTAACGAAATTTGTCAAACAAGGGCTGAATTGTTTTCTATGCATGGGTTAGTTGTAAGTTCTCTAAATGATGAAAACAAAGAAGATATAGACCTTTGTCCTATATCTGAAGAAAGTAGCCATGACATCTCAAATATAGACTGTAGGCCTAATAAGAATCCGTTTTACTGCCCGAAATTAGCAATTCTCATTGCTAAGAGATTTGTAGCTTTTTTACCACTGTGGTCTGCCATTATGTTAAAAAGCAAAGTTAATGTTACAGCATTAAAGAGATTAAGCAATGCCCCGGTTGAAAGTTGGTTTGGTATGGTTAAAAATGTAATTTTAAAGGGACAAACTAATCTCAGAGCTAACAGGTTTATTGGATGGTAAGAAGGGTTATTGAGGCCCGTTGCAAAGAAATCACACTAAACATACCTAAGGAAGGTTGCTGTGTTCGTAAACCGAGGAATAATGTGGTTAAAAGACATTTGAAATTGAGTACTAAATCTAAGAAAAATTCTAAAGCACAGACAGTACCTGATAACAATAAAACTGGAATGCTTTTGCTGTCAGATGAAGACATGGATGTTGTCGAGGAGTCTTGGGAAAAACCCTCTAAGACAACTCGCCCAAGCTATTTCCAATCTAAGTACTTGCATAATCATGTTCAAAAACCTTACGTTATGACACATGAACACCAATTAACGATAACAAATCTGATTTTAGATAATGGCTTGATTTCTGACCCTAACTATTATACTCAATTACCACAGAGGAAAAATTACATTGTTTGTTCCATCGAAGGTCGGAACAACTCAAAGTGTTGCTTGTACATTAATGATATTGAACTGTTACGGGGCAAATCTTGGCTTGACAACTCTGTCATAGAGGCTGTAGGGCTTATACTCATGGGAAAAGACAACCATAACAGTTCAATAGTTCATGACAATGTTGCAACATTAAGTCTTGTCCAAGGAGAAGATATCAAACCTAACCACTGGTTGCTTACAAAATCAATTGCAGATATTTCTGTTGCAGAACAGCTATTTTTCCCATTGAACATTGATAACGTGCACTGGGTTTTAGGCTATGCAAACGTGAAGGACCATACATTTTACCTTATTGATCCTTCATCAGATTTTGTCAATCCTAACAGAAAAAAGTATATATTTAACAACTTTCTAAAATTTTACTCAAACATAACCAACACTGACTTTGATGACATAGTCAAATCATGGCAACATGGCCATTTAAGACATCCTGTTCAAACTGACAGTTACAATTGTGGTGTATTCATTTTGTATTTCATAGAACAATTATTAAAAACAAATGGTTCAATAGACTTGATGTTTGATGCAGATCAACATAGAATATTGTTATTCAAAAAGCTCCTTAGCTATTCAGGCTATATGGTTAATACATGTTACATTTGCAATGGACAATTTCCCGACTCACCAAGAAACCAAAATGACTTTTGCGTTGAATGTACTGCTTGTAAAAGGTGGTTTCACACTAGTAAGAAAGGTGGTGGAAATTGCTTACCACCTGATGTGCCAAGTTCTACTCAAGTGTTAGAACACATAGATTTCTTTTGTATTTTATGCAGGTACTACCAAACTAAATATTTACAACAACAAAAATAAGAGTAATATGTTGCCTTCATTCACTGTCTCTAATAGTCTTTAAAAAGTATAGGCTGTAAAATTTATATTTAAATAAAACAGTGATTACCATTATTACATTACAAACCACATGAGAACACTGTTAAGTTCTTACTAATATTTACTAAAATCATCCTCAAGGTTTTCACATCTAACATTGGCCTACAGTCTAAATGAAACAGTGGTAAGGGTATAAACTAGAGCGAGGTAAGGAGCAGCTATAAGGGGAGGAGGAGGCTGCAATAACAAAAAATTAAAATTGACAATGTAACATATAATTAAAAGCCTAAACAAAATGATACACCATTCTTAAAAATATATTACCTTACTTAAGATAAAATGACCCAGTGGTAAAAATTGTGGCGAGGTAAGGAGCAGCTATAAGGGGAGGAGGAGGCTGCAATAAAAAAAAATAATATTGTCAATGTAACATATAAGTAAAAGCCTAAACAAATTGATACACCATTCTTAAAAATATATTACCTTACTTAAGATAAAATGACCCAGTGGTAAAAATTGTGGCGAGGTAAGGAGCAGCTATAAGGGGAGGAGGAGGCTGCAATAAACCATTCTTAAAAATATATTACCTTACTTAAGATAAAATGACCCAGTGGTAAAAATTATGGCGAGGTAAGTAGCAGCTATAAGGGGAGGAGGAGGCTGCAATAAAACAAATAAATAGTCAATGTAACATTTAATGTAAAGCCTAAAGAAAAAGAAAGATAAAATGACCCAGTGGTAAAATTATGGCGAGGTAAGGAGCAACTATAAGGGGAGGAGGAGGCTGCAAAAAAAATTAATATTGTCAATGTAACATATAATTAATAGCCTAAACAAAATGATAAACAATTCTTAAAAATATATTACCTTACTTAAGATAAAATGACCCAGTGGTAAAAATTATGGCGAGGTAAGGAGCAGCTATAAGGGGAGGAGGAGGCTGCAATAAAAAAAATAAATAGTCAATGTAACATTTAATGTAAAGTCTAAAGAAAAAGAAAAAAAATGACCCAGTGGTAAAATTATGGTGCCAAATTTGAAATATATTTTTATTATCTGAAAAATCGGTAGCACAGTAAGGTGCAGGCCTAACTTCTACCACATACAGAAACCAGCATTGAATGGGTTCTACCTGTTATAGAACCCATCATAATCATGGTATGGGAATGCAATTTATTTCACAGGTGGCTTATGACATTATGATCATACCACATACGATTCATTAAAATCGTGTAAACGGTTTTTGAGATATAAATTTTTATCTTAATCGGTCAATCAGTAACCTAACAATGAACAGGCCCAACTTCTACCTCTTATACAAACCACCATAACCATGTTATGGGAATGCAATTTATTTCACAGGTAGCTTAAAACATTATGATCATACCACATAAGACTCATTAAAATAGTGTAAACTGTTTTTGAGATATAAATGTTCAACTGAATCGGCAAATCAGTAGCCTAGAAATGAACTAGCCCAACTTCTACCTGTTATAGAACCCATCATAACCATGGTATGGAAATGAAATTTATTTCACAAGTACTTTATGACATTATGACATTATGATCATACCACATAAGATTAATTAAAATCGTGTAAACGGTTTTTGAGATATAAATTTTTAACTGATTCGTCAAATCAGTAGCCTAGAAATGAACAGGCCTAACTTCTACCTGTTGTAGAACCCATCATAACCATGGTATGGTAATGCAATTTATTTCACAGGTAGCTTATGACAATATGATCATAATACATAACATTCATTAAAATCGTGTAAACGGTTTTTGAGATATAAATTTTTAACTGATTCGTCAAATCAGTAGCCTTGAAATGAACAGGCCCAACTTCTACCTGTTGTAGAACCCATCATAACCATGGTATGGAAATGCAATTTATTTCTCAGGTAGTTTATGACATTATGATCATACCACATAAGATTCATTAAAATCGTGTAAACGGTTTTTGAGATATAAATTTTTAACTGATTCGTCAAGTCAGTAGCCTAGAAATGAACAGGCCTAACTTCTACCTGTTGTAGAACCCATCATAACCATGGTATGGTAATGCAATTTATTTCACAGGTAGCTTAAGACATCATGATCATACTACATATAAATCATTAAAATCGTAAACGATTTTTGAGATATAATGTTTATACAAAATGTAAAAATAGTTGTCTTAAGTTATAAGTGACAGGTTCAAATTCTTCATCTAATAGATTCCATCATAACCATGGTATGGGATTGCAAATTATTTCTCAGGTTGCTTAAATACTTATAATCATACTACATAAAAATTACCAAAATCGTATAAACCGTTTTTGCAGAATATTGTTTTTACTAGCTCAGGTTTTTATACTATCTTTGCACGTGGGAGTACATTGCGAGATACAATTATGGTATAGAAACAAGTGTTATTAGTGGTTATTATACTTCATTTAATCACCTCAGTTATAAAAAATTTGTATTTTTGTATAAAAAACACTCTGAAACTGCCTAAAAGGTATATGTTTTACATTTTATAGTGAAAAACGCATTTTGAGGTTAGGAAGTTTTTCAGCCATGGCCTTCTTGATCTACTGATCTGACGCTGACGTCATAGCTTAATGGTGGTTTATTGGCAGTTTTACGTGCATACGTGCCATAGCCTAAGTCCATAATCCCATAGTACATCCCATTGTGCCTAAAAGTGAAAACGTGCCACAGTGCATAACTTAATTTCATGTATTAGCAGCTAATAAATGATGTTACATAATCTAATCTAATCCAACCTAACCCAACCCAACCTTAATCAATGTTTAAATCACATTTTATGTCAGAAAAGGCATGTGAGGAAGATAGGTCGGACTTTATGCGGATTCGTGACTGTATTAAGTCCTTTGAAGTGAGGTTAGATTAGGAAGGTAAGTTAAAGGTTAGGTTATAATGAACCGACTCGTTAATTAATACTACTTCCAAACTGTTTTTGCACAATTAAATAGTGGGTGAAACACAATGAAATAACGATACCGTATCAAAAATGCTTATTGTTCACTTCAAAACACTTAATACAGTCACAAATCCGCATTTACTTACCCGGCCTACCTTCCTCACATGCCTAAATAAGAACTGATTATTTGGTTTCAAAACTAATCGATTTGATTTCATTCCGCATTACAGTAGATCAATAAAAACAGCTGTTTGCTCTACTCACTCAGTCCTCACTCCTCACTCAGTAGGCTACGGACCCGTCCAGACCATGCCATATTACCATTACCTTCAGTACGGCTCAATTATCCTTAGGTTCGTAATCTTAACCTTCGTTTTACGGCCACTACGGCTACTTAGGAACCTCTCCGACAAAAACTGATTGCATTTTTGGATTCAGTGTGAAAAATACTGTAAGTAGGCCTAGACATATAAAAATTACATAATATCTCAGTGTAAGTATGGTAAATATTTGCCGGCTTGGTATATGGGATAGGCCTAAGTTAATGTTATAATTTTGTAATGACAAGAAGACCTAGGCCAGGCCTACCTATGTTTTTGACATCAAAGAGTTAAATTTTCCTGCTTTTTCACTCCTAACCCTAGGCCTAAGTTAGTTTAGGCTAACTAACTCATGTGACTGTTAGTCCCTCCTTTGTAATAGAGATGTGCACTACCGGTATAGATCCAAAAATATGCGGTATAAGTTATAGCCTAACTTAAAACAACAGGTTGAATTAACAGGGCTAGGCAACTGAATTAACTGGTTGAATTAACGTGTGACAACTGAGTCTGAGCAATTACTTGGTCAACCCCAAACTTTTTCATATTTTACTACGGTCATAAGGATGTTCTCAGAAAACAAGAAACATATAGGCCTAATTCAAGCCCCACAAGGCCATCGTACAGGTTGCCGAGCGATAAGAAGGTTCAAAGCGCGCTAACACGCGATAATGTGGCTTGTGGGAGACGCGTGGAAGGCCAGTTTTGAAAGTACTGTTATGTTAGGTTAGGTTAATTCATACTGGACGTGCGGAAGGCCAGTTTTGACAGTACCGTTATGTTAGGTTAGGTTAATTCATAACCTTACCTAACCTAACCTAACCTTGCGGTGCTTGAATGATATGTTTCTTGTTTTCTGAGATCATCCTTATGACTGTAGTAAAATATGAAAAGGTTTGGGGTTGACCCAGTAATTGCTCAGAATTACCGATAACTGTTGTCAAGTTAGCCCGTTACGGCGAACTCCTTGTTATTAAAACGCTTTTAGTTGCATTGCGGCAACGCCTCAACAGATTCACCGAACACCATTTAGAAAAAACCTATTTAAAAGTGATTTCTGACAAAACCGTTGTTGATAGGCCTAGTCAGTTTGTAGTTGTTTGTAAATGTTTAAGTTAGTAGTAATGTTTAAAGCATTTAAAAACTTTTGCTGACCGGGACTAAATGCCTGTTGAAAACAGACTCTCGACAATGGACATTTGGCAACAAACTCTTGTCACTGTTTCTGAAATAAAAGGATGCGGCAACCTGTTATTGGCAGCCAAAAAACCGTGCCATTGCGAGTGCTGGGAAACAACGTTAAACTTGCAGCTCTTAGGCTAAATAAATCAATTCCTAGTCTATGCCTATTGTGTTGTCAGATCTGGTTCAGGTAGCCTATAAGTTACCTAGCCTTAAACTTTACCATGAATCCATTAGGCGTAATGACCAGTGTTGACTGGATGGATGTCATAAAAAAAGTTAGGCTACTTGTTGCGGACTTCTACAGCTCGTGCCGTGGCTCTGCCCCCGGCCAGCTTCTACAACTTTCTGTCAGGGCAGTCGCTGATATGAAGTCCCCTTGTTGCCATGGCCTCCTGTATCCTCATATACCAACTGCGTCTGGGTTGTCTCTCCTCCCATCGTGGAACCCATTCCAGAACTTGTTAGAGTCGGCCCTCCTCTGATACAATTTACATGGCCAAACCAGACTAACTGTCTCCTTTGCACTTCATCTAAGCTACTACGTGTTTACAGTAGAACCTCGCTAATTCAAACCTCGATAATTAAAAAACCTCTAAAATGTTCGGGTCTGATCCCTTCAGAAAACCTTGAAAATTTGAAAAATAATACCCTATGCCAAAATAAATGGTCTTTCCGCTTAATGGAACCTCTACATTCGAATTTGCACATATTTGAGCACCTACAAATTCGAATTTTGTTGCCGTAATTCAAACTGTTACCTCCAAAATTAGAAGACAAACTCTACAATTCAAACTGCATTACCGTAAGCCTCTGTAATTCTAATTCAGGACAAAAAATACTCCTGTTGGAACATGAACTGACGCTCTTATTAATGTTCCCACGGTGTGTTCATTAGTCTCTTCTCTCAAACTCTCTACACTTAAAGCTGGGTCCTCCATAATTCAAATTTGATTTATTCTGACCTCTAAAATCAAACTATATATTTCAAACTTCCCATAATTCTAAATATAAATTTTCTTTCCTTTGAAATCCGAATTATCGAGGTTCTACTGTATCAACTTCCATTTCTCTTATATCTTCATTCCTCACTCTGTCCAAATTTGTCTCCCTACAACTCCTCCTGAGCATATACCATTTCTGTATGCAACAACTTTCCCATGTTTCTTTGCTTCAAATCCCAGACTTCTGACCTATACGTTACCACACTCTGCACCATAGGCTTATATAAATTCTCTTCTTAGTTTTCATTGAACTATATCCCACCAAACTGAATTGAAAGATCTTGTTAATTTTCTCCCCCTTTGAACACTTTCCGTCCTTCACTGCTGCTCCCAGACTTGTCAAACACCACTGCTAAATATCTAAGCTGTTCGACCCAACTTGATTATTCCATCTTTTAAGAGCAGATAACTTTCTAACCTCAGGACTTTCATCAATATCAATAAACTCCGACCCCTCTTGGTCTTGGTCGTTATTGTCCACGAGGCCTTGTCTACATCATTTAGTACCTAAGTCTATTTGTTCTGCCTCCTAAATCCACCCACAGTCACTGGACGCACTAAACACATCGTCATCGTCATCCGAACAAGAAAGTAGACGGTCGATCTTGCAGGAAAATATTACATGGCCATTGTTCTAACTGCTTCTGCCTGCCATACTCACATTACTGACTAAACCACCGAAACCGAACTGATCGTTAACTGTTTACTTGTAGACAAACTAACTGCTATTTTGAGACTGAGCTTTACAGCTGGCTTTGTAACTGACAGAACAAATTAAAGACATTTGAACCAAAACAGCACGATACAGATTATAAATATGCGGCTATTGTCATATAATCTCTGTGCCACTTCATTGTTAAATATACAGTTGAAGTTCTAAAATAGTTATAACTCCATTAAATAGAACCACAATATTTTTTTAATTTTACTTTTACCGTTCTTAATGATTCTCCTTTTCTTTAATGATTATTTAATACAAAAACATTAATAACCACACTGAAAAAAAATAACAACACAATGTTGTCATCATGGAATAGTTCCGTGATACAACATTTGAGCCTACAACAGCTGTCACGGAACAGTTCTGTGATTCAAGGCGTGTTTTTTTTCAAGGCGTGTTCAAAGTGTTTCCGTGATCAATGGGTTAAGACGACCAAGAATTACTTCCGGTAACAAGGTGTTCAACCTCTAGACTAGTATGATTCAGTTGAGTTGTCTTGAGAATTGATTCTTCCCGCAGGCTACAGAGGTCATCATCCAAGGAACCATTCTCCGAGGAACCAATCTCCGAGGGACCATCACCGCCGTAGGCACGATGGCCCTAACCCCCCAATGCCCCTGGAAATCAAATTGACAGGGGATGGAATACCTATCCGGACAGTGTACATTAACAATATATCTATTGAGGTAAGATATTTAAATTGTCATTTAAATAGTTATTAATTCTTTCCAACCAGTTAAACCATTTGAATGATTAATGGATTTTAATACTTAATGCACAAGATCATAGCCTCCTCTCATGCAAGGCTGCAAATTAAAAATAGGCTATAGGCTATAGTTGTGGCAACATTGCACCAACCAGCCTGTTGCCATGGTAATAACAATAATAACAAACGTACGTAACAAACATGAACACTATGCTGACGCTCCATTATGAATTAGTGCTACAGCTGTTTAAGTAGGCAGGGCTGCTTTTTGACAGGTACAGTTACCGCAGGGAACCTCATATGATCAGATGCAATATTTGTTCATTATAAACTGAATTTCTGTTATGCGTCTTTTTAATATTAGAGCTGCCTGCCACTCTTTTACAGCGCGCTGTGGGGTTTAGGTTTGGTTAGGTTGGATTAGTTAGTTATCATAATCACCAACAAGGTATCATTTACAATATATACCTTTATTCTAAACTCATGATAAAAGAAAACACAAATACAAATATAAGTCTTTGTAAATTTGTCTCCTTAAATTTATACAACATCAAATTTTGATGTTACAAATGTAATTTTTGCTCTTTATTACTATTTAAACTCTAAGCTAGACTGAACTAAACTAAAATAGCCTAACCACCGCAGCACACTGTTAAAGGGTCTTCTTGAAAAGACCAACGGTTTTAAAGGTTCGTATTCAATTGAGTCTATATAAAAATCGCATAAAAAATTAATATATAATCTATATAGCCTATAGAACTAATATTTCATCGGATAATATATCGTAGGTTCTGTGCGGAACTGTATTATTAGAACGGCGGAACGGCATTGTATTAGAGGAGGCCATGACTACTACGAGATGGTTTGAACAAGTCGATTCAATATAAACAATACCGTAATTATGAATCCCTAACATATTAATATAACTTTAAACTGGGCTCGGTTGTCCTTGATTATTGGGCTTTTAATAAATGGTCATGGCTAATGAAACAGCTTCTTCTTTTTGTTACTCCTTAACAAGGATACATGGAGGAATCTCATTCCATTCTACACTTCTTCACTCATATTTGTGGTAACGCACACTCATAGGTGGCGTCCCCACCCCAATTGATAATATTAAATTAAACTCCTAACATTTAAATTAAGATGAATAGGCTATTAGGTGAGCTAAAACATTTAAGGCCATGTCACACCGACTTCCGCCGCTCCCGCCGCGGGAGTACCGCGCGCGGATGTTTTTCCTCGAGCCATGTCACACCAAAAGTTCGCGTCCGCGGCGGGAGTTTTGAGATGAGTTCATTACAATTCGTTTTACATAAGAAACTCAACTTACTTGTTTAGTATGCCATGTAAATTTGCAGGTTTTAAGTAAAGTGTTTAAGTAGCAATTGAATGTTTATTCATTTGTTAGTGTAGGGCTACTTTAAAAAGTGAATAATTATTTTTTAAAATTAATTTAGACCTTGTGTTTGAAGCATTTTAAATATGGTTGAGGATAAATTATCCACTTTCAGCATTTTGAACGTTATTTTTCGCTACACTACAAAGACTATTTACTTTTGAAATAAAAACATATGACCATTTCAAAACTAATGTAATTTTTTGCTAAGCCTTCTATTGAAAGTTCAAGTTTACATTGATTGTAAAGTTTTGGTTGTTGCAAATCGAAAAAGTTGATGAAACAATAAAAAAAGTTGTTTACGTCGGCAATATAAAAATGTTCATGGGAAACATTAAATTTTCACTGTAAACGTTATTTTTGCATGGTAAACAAAAATGATTTTTTCTGGTGATAAACATAATTACGAATATAATATAAAACAACATTTACTACATCATCAAACAAAAGAAACATGTTAAATTTAATTTGAAACTGTATTACTTTTAAACTTTAAATAGCTTGGGCATTCGAATTCCCCCTTTGCGCATGCGCTAGACAAAACTCCCGCCGCGGTACTCTCAAAAAATCGCTCAGCAGGCGGACGTGGCAGACACTACCGCACGCCCGCGGGCGCGCGGTAGTGCGGTGTGACTTGGCCCATTTGATAACATGGTGAGCGATTTTTAAAAATTCGCTCCCGCCGCGGGAGCGAGCTCGGTGTGACTTGGCCTTTAGGAGCAATATTTATTTGTGTTTAATAACATGAAACCATATTGTTCCAGTATTAGTGTTTATGAAATGGTACCTATTGTGGTCTAAAATATACAGTAATTCACTTTTTTAAGCGGTGTTAGTGGTGGTCCGTTTGCTCCATTGCTGCCTGCTTATGTGTAAACGGTGTTATAAACAATAATAGATACCAGAAAATGTCAGCAGTTGCAAGACCTAAACTACCAAAATCTTCAATTTTTTAACTTTCGAATCTAAAAACTCGTCAATTGAATCGCAAAATCATAACTTTTCCAAAGTTTTGATGGTGTTAAACTTTGGTTTGGTTTTCACTCATCACTAAATTAGAGCCCATATCTTGTGCATTGTATACAGTAGAAATTTCACATGGGTTCTGTGTTTCAGAAAAGTCGAGAAGACATTATGGATATCTTTAGCCGATGTGGAATAGTTTATAATGTTTACATGGGGTTGTCAAAGAATTGCAACCAAAAACAATTTGCATTTGTCACTTATGTAAATCCTCTGGATGCAACTCGGTGAGTAAAATAAGAAATTTTTCTGAGTATTTTTAGTTGCCCATAGTTTTAAATGTAGGCCTAATGTTGATATTTCTGAAATAAATTTATTTGAATTTGACACTAGGCCTATTCAGTGTATCACCTTTGTAGGCCTACATGATTATATAGGCTACAGGGGTAGGCAAATGTCAGGACACCCCCAGTTAACTTTTTAACGTGTTGCAGTAGGAAAACCAAACTTGGCACATGTTTACAAAATAAAAAAACTGGACTTTTTCATCAGTTACAATTTTGGGCTTTGGCCCAGCCCTCAAAATGGGGTATTTGGGAAAGCCCCAAATTTTCAAAAGTAAATCCCTATTGAGTGACCTCTCTTTTTAAAGGGTTTATCATTAGAAATTAAATTACCCAACCCGGAGGTTGATATCACATCCTAACCAAAATGGAAGCCATAAAATTTGATACTGTAAACTGATAACCTTTTTCGCCAGTATTTGACCAACCGCTCGCAGAGAGTTTGTTACAAAAATAGTCTCTCTGATGCAGAGGTGATTGAAAGTGGTGTACCCCAGGGGTCGGTCCTTGGCCCTTTCCTGTTCTTGGTTTTGATTAATGACTTACCATCCTATGTTCCTACACCCTGTCAATCAATAATTTTTGCTGACGACTCAACTTTCTTTTGTAATGATGTAATGATGACCCTCAACTTTTGTATTAAGGGTCAGATGGAAAATTGCATTTCTGAATGTAATATATGGTTTAAAAGTAATGGTTTGTTGTTAAATAGTAGCAAAACCCAGTCTATTTTGTTTAGCTTAAGAAACAGGAATCTTAGCTTATCTTATGTGAATGAGAATGTAAAACTGTTAGGAATACATTTAGACTCAAAACTCAATTGGAATTCCCACATAAATAATGTTACAAGTAGACTATCAAGAGTAGTTCATCTTCTTCGAAAACTAAAAACTTGTATACCAAAATCCTACTTGAGATTGGCTTACTTTGCTTTTTTCAATAGCATTATAAGCTATGGTATACTACTTTGGGGCTGTGGCCATGGCATGAAAAGAGTCTTGTCAAAGCAAAAGGAAGCTATTAGAATAATTACAAGTTCTAGTTACCATGCACATTGTAAACCACTTTTTGTCCATGAAAAAATTTTAACTGTTTATAGCTTGTTTATTTTTAAGTGTTTGTTACATGTAAAAGCAAATCTAGGTTCCATAGCTTTAAGAGGTGAAACTCATGTCCATTTAACCAGGAGGAGACATTACTTAGATTTACCTCAGGCAAGGCTTGCAAAAACACAAGAATCCTTTTCTTATCTTGGTATTAAGTTGTTTAACAGGCTACCTCTTGAGTCACACCATGTTAGCATGAAGTCCTTTAAATCTAGTCTAATGGCCTGGCTGCTTGAAAACCCGTTTTATAGCTTGGAAGAATATTTTAAATGTTCCAGAATTAATTTAAGTTTTAGTAATTAATTATTGACATTGACTAGTCTTGCTCTGTTATGTTTACACCTTGTTACCTTGTTTATAGTTATATAGATGGCATTGTTGATCTTTAGATATATATATATATATATATATATTCACTCTTGTTAATCTATTAGTCTTAGTATCTTGACGTCAACTGTACAAGTGTGCAATCTTGTTTCTTGTTGAAATAAATCTTTGAATCTTTGAATCTTTGATAAGAAATCTATGCTAAGGTGTAGTGCATCAGTGGGTCATAAAATTTAAAAATGGCCGAACTAACTTCCAAGACAAACAGCAAAGTGGACTACAGCATAGTGACTGCCAAACTTGTCGAAAATGTCAATGCAAAAGTCTGTAAAAAGCAGAAAATTCACAGGAACTCCACAAATGAGTTTTTCACAAATTTTACAATGTTTGTTGCACGAAATCATCACAAAAGGCTTGGTTACCACAAGTTTTGTGCAAGATGGATTTCAAAAATCTTGACGGTATGCTTTTCTTTTAATTATACAACTGAATAATAACTTGACTACTGTTCATCATTCTAACTAATCTATTAAAAATTGAGAAGGGTCATATTAATAGGAGCCGATCTGTTACAGTGTGCTGAATTTGAAAAGGTTCAACGGTATGTACGTCAACCCTGCAGACAGCTGGCACCAGCCTATAGAGTTGCCCGACGGAACTATCGAGTGGCGTGGTCGGAAGAACCTCTACAAGCAAGAAGAAAGCAACGTGAGTCTACACTCAATGAACTTACACCCCTAAATCCTTTTAGTAAATATGAGTTAGCACGTGGCAAGCATTCTCCAAGCAGCGGTTCTATGACCTTGTCAAGGGGGTTACCGGGGGGAATCCCACACCCCTTAAGTAAAGAATGGGGTATGAGGGTCCTCCCCTGGAAAATTTGGAATTTTGAAAGACTTTCTAAAACCATAATGTCTAGAACTGTATCCAATAATCTTTGTTAGGGTGTGAGGATAAAATGTATGTTTACATTTATTTTTATAGGGTCCAATTAAGGGGCTTTAGCCTGTGTAGCCCCGCCTGTCTCTAGTTTATCCTGTTTATGAAAACATTGGAAAGGTGTGGACTCTCATGTTAATGTTATGTTGTGATCATAGCTGAAGTCTGTTTCTGTCTAACAGCCAGATGTTGTAAGTCCCAATCATATGTTAGTAAATCACAGTGTAGGAAGGTAGTGTGTTTGTAGTCTGCACTGTATAGCAGTTAACAGCCATAGGCTAATCCTGAACCTTTCATTTTATCTTTCTTTGTCTAACACTAACACTCATTTAGGTTGTTTTTGTAGGCCATTTTGGTAAAAAGTTTTTCGGTTGATGTAAGTTTCTTTGTATGTCTACACAGTAGAAATTGGATGGTCCAGATTTTATTATTTCTCAGTTAACTCTAGTCTTTATATTTTCAGGAACTGGAGGAAGACATAGCTTCCGAGGAAGTCCCAAGTAAAGTTGAGACGGAAATAATCCAGGGAAGTCTGAACATGCTGAACGATGACTGCTTGTTGCACATTTTTTCATTCCTAACATTAAAGGAAACAGCAGGTGTCGAGAGAGGTAAATTATCTTAGTTGAAAGATTCTCTTTTTTTAGAGAAATTTTAATTGGAATTATCATTTTATCCTAAATAACATACTGTTGTTACTCCCCATTTCTTTGATTTTGATAAATACAATTTTCAGGTTTTTACTTACGGGCTTTTAAATAATTAAATCTTTACTAAAAATTGTTAGGTTAAGTATTGGACGTGTTTGCAAACTACTCACAATGACCAAGCACGTGTTTGCCCCACGTTAATCCCCTGCAGCACTCATTAGATACAGATTTGGCTGCTCTAAGTGACTGGTTTGGGGTTAACCGATAAGTCTCAAGTAGTAAATTTTCAATCAGATTGTAACAATAGTTTAAAACCGACCACTTTTCCAAATTCCCAGTTAACACCTGAGGAGACAGAAAATATTTTGGGTATTCATATAAGCAAATCTAGACTGGCTTCCTCATATTAACATATTACAAAAACAAACTTTCAGCAATTCTTTTCTCTCAGAACAATTTCAGAACATAAGCTACACAAAATTATAAACTCATCTTTCATTTTAATATTGCTTGGCTATTTAATGATACCGAATTGACAAACATTCTGTCATTTTATGATGTAACAAGCTGCCATACCCGTGCTTTGCAATGGGAAGAAAATGTGAAAGAGCTATTAAGGTGGTGCTGATATTTTAAAATACAGCAACTCTATGATTTAGTTTGAAAATATAAACTGATTTAAAAGTGTAAACCTACTTACTGTACTTTCAAACCCCTACTTTTAATGTTAATAGATCCAACAGAATAAAATGACCAACATACCTTAGTGTAGTAATAGCATCAATTGCTTCATATTGATGCTTCATGAATGACATGTTTTATTATAATTCTTCAATTTTAGTCAAGCCTCTTTACATGTAGCTTACTATATATATAACAAAATGAAACTTTGAGCTATACTTTACAAAATGTATACAACCTTTCTTTAAAACCAAACATAACCCTCGTCAATCTACATAAAGTGTTACAAACATCTTTTTCGAGTAAATAAACAAACATCAGTTCATTGTACTGACCAGCTGTTTCATTAACTAAATTAAATTAAATCATTTAAACTTTGGAAGCATGCCAGGTGTAGCCCTTTAGAAATCAGCCTGTGGAGCAGAGCCCTTAGGATATTCGTCTATATATCAATACTTTTTGGCAAATCTACACACTCTAAGCTTCATTTTGATGTGCCATATGCCTATATTTTTATTTGGTAAATAACCTTAACCGTTTACATAAAATTTGATTGTATCACTTTAATAATATAGGCCTAATAGATGACATTTGGTACATGGATAAATAATCTCCCACCAGTTGCAAAAACATATTAAAAATGTTTTGAAAAAAAAATAAAGGCATGCATGTTAATTGTTAGTTTTCAAATGTGTGTGGAATATTATTACCATCAGAAGAAGCAATGTTACCCTGTAGTGCCCGATGATAGTTTGCAACGGCAACCGATAGGATTAATAACACAGGTGTACAAATCACTTATAGTGTTATTGTTTCCTGAGTGTAGACTATGGTAGTAGCCTGTATGTAAGTTTTGATATATTGTGTGTTCCCAGTGTGCAAGCGGTGGCAGGCATTGTCCCTGCGCATGTGGCATTGTGTGCACGAGCTGAATTTCAACAAGGACAACTCCCTCACACATGTGTTTATGAACACTGGAACGCTGGACCAGTATCTGAAGAGATGTGGACCGGTTCTCACCTCGCTGTATCTCGGCAACAACGACAACCACAAGTTCGATGGTGCAGCGCTCTTTGTCATTGGTGAGCCGGGTTTTATGTTATAACTCATGTTAAGGTAAACTGATGGTAGTTTTTTTTCATATGAGCTCCGATCACAGCGATTTTGACAATTTACCCTTAGTACTTGTACAGACCAGACTTTCCATAGATATACTAGGGGATAATTGCACATTTTAAAATAGAGTTAGAAAGTTAAGTTAAAATACTAATGCTCGTTTACTTTTCCAAGATCTACACCACAAAGACTGGAATAGTATATTTCATTACTAGGACCGAAAGTGGCATTTTCCGTCGCACGCTCAAGGTTTTGTGTGAGGCGAAGCCGAACACAGGGGACATCAATTTCACGTGCGAGGCGAAGCCGAGTATGTGAGAGCTATTTTCACGTACGAGGCGAAGCCGAGGACAAGAATAATGGAGCAAGTGCCGGATAATAACTTTCGGTACGAGTTATGAACGATAATTTTCATCACGACGCAAAAATACACAAACACAGAATAGCAGACCTCTGTAATATTAAAACAATTTTATTTCTCAATTAATTTGATTGAACATCAAAATAAAATAAAATTTTCTAGAAAGAAACCTACGTACATTTCTCAATAAATTTTGTTTAAACATCAAAATAAAAGAATAACACAACTTTTAAAAATACATACAGCTGATTAAAATCATTAAAATAAACCTAACAAAACACTAGCGCGCGTAGTGAATAAATGGAGAACTAATTGAGAGCGAGGGAAAGTAAATTTAGAGCGAGGGAAAGTAAATTTAGAGCGAGGGAAAGTAAATTTAGAGCGAGGGAAAATCAGCAGATCGATTTTCCCTTGCCCTAAATTAAGAGCTTGGGAAACGACTACCTACTTTCATTGATGTCAGCTGTTATCAAAAATAGTTACTTTCGTTAAGGAGTGATGAAAAGTGATTTGCCTACCTCAATCAGGTTGCAATTGTCAAAATGTTAGCCTATTTTAAATCCATTTTCATAAACTGTTTTGTCCGTCTCTTTTTTACAATCTGACTGTGTACATTCAACTGAAAGATCAGCTGTAAGATTAAAATTAATATTTAAACCGTTATGAAGAAAGTTGGCCAGCAACATTGGATCCTTGAAAGAGTACTCTAGGAATAAAATAAACACAAGGGGAGGGGGGGGGGTGTAAAGCACTTTAGGAAACTTTTTTTGTTGCCATTCGCAAATGAGCTGAATCATAAGCTTAGAAATAACACCTGAATTGTGGAAATCGGTTAAAAAGGGATCAGCTGAAAAAGGGATACAGTGGAACCTCGATAAGAAGACCCTCGATAACAAGTCACCCTTGATAACAAGTGCCATTTTCATACCACCTTTAATTTATTTCACCCCTAATCACATGTCATGCAAATCTCAATAAGGAGTCAACCTTGATAAGAAGTCTTATTTTATGATCCCCATGAGAGTCTTGTTATTGAAGTTCTACTGTATTATAGAGAAAACGAAAACACTTATTGTATATAGATTTTATAATACCGCAAAACGGCCAATAACATTGAATACTTTATGATGGGATTAGAATTTGTAAGTATCTCCACTAATTCGTGAATTGTTTTCAGCTAAGCATTGTGGTGGGAGGTTGGAGTCTCTAGGTATCAATAACATTGACGTTCCCAAGAGAAGCCTGGCTCACATCGGACGATCTTGTCCTAGGCTCAAGAGACTCTCTCTGGACGGTGAGTGAGAGCAGCATATTGATACACCATATTGAGCATATTGAGTAGCATATTGGTAGTGTATCTGATTATGGCAGTGCCAGATTCCTGAATTTTGACCATAAGCCGTTTTTGCACTGTTAAAAAAAATCCGCTTCAGAGGCAAAAGGACTATTGTGCTATTTTTTAAATCAGGTAATTTGTGTTCGAAACCGGACTCAGCTGTTCCTGATCATTGGACCTTAAATGAGTGATCTGACAGTTGAACCAGCTGATCTTAGTCAGTAACAAAGCTATAAAGAGCATCTCACTTTTTTGTAAGGAAACAGCCCAAATGCCTTTAGAGTGTTTGGAAAGCAACAAATTTTGATAAGGTTACATCTGGTAGGATACAAAACTCTTTGCTATTTTATCCCTTGGAAGGTGGAAGAATTCATAACCTTCTGTAACTCATTGCAGGGTTTCTTAGAACACAAAATATGGAGTTATGCAATTGAAAAAAAAAAAATTAATAGATTTTATGAAGATAATAACAAACAGTCATTTTGTGTAGTCACCGATCTTGCTTATTCTTTTCCAGGCTGTTACAAATTGAATGACCAAGAACTGGCCCCGATGCTGAACAAGTTGACACATTTGAAAGTGCTTGAACTAGCCAGATTGCAGGTTGTCACTGGCAAATGCTTGACAGAGATGAAGGGTCCCGTCACAAAACTCAAAATCATCGACTTGCCTATGTTGGTTCCTCATGTACTGCTCAGTGTGAGTACCATCACCATGAACGTGTATTGACTATAGTCATGATGTATGTTAGGTACTCGTTACAAAATGCATGATTATTAAAGTTAAACTACTTACTCCATTTTTTAAATTGTGTAGAGTTTTAAGGTTATAGCCTAATAACCTTAAAACTCTACACAATTTAAAAAATGGAGTGATTGTTTGAATACCTGTTTGGGGTTAGCTATAGGGGTATCTTATAGTAAGAATGATGTTTCACATATGAATTGCACTTAAATTATGAAATTGTGTTGTATAAAGTTTTTGTTGTCTCTGTGTATTTTTACCCATTATTGGTTTTTATAAATTAGTGCTACAAAGGCTGAAAATAGATGTTGACTGTTAATGATATCTGCATTAATCTCAAGCGTTTTAAAACAAACCCTTTTTTGCACAGAAAAAATCGGCATGCAATTAACCTCTCTGAAATAGAGCTTGACGGAAGGGTTAGACTAAAATAATTAGGGTATTGGGTGGTAGAGTATCCTAAATGAGTTGTACATCTTATCGGGCATTTGGTTACTCTTACTTACGTTACTGTTGGTATATCCAGTAAAAGTTTGTTGTTTAATCATTCAGATTTTTGAAATGAATCCATAATCTTTGGAGCTAAATAGTTAAAGTCATTTGTACCGGTAGTGAAGGAATCTGTTGAAAAAAGAACGGTAGTGTGCATCTTAGTTGTTAAGTTTGGCCCTAACACTTGTGCCGTTTGAGACTTTAACATTTTTTGTACCCCAGACCCCTATAATTAATATTCAAATCAACAATACTTTTGCGAAGCAACCCTATCATTTTCAAACCTGACGCAACGTGACACAAAGAAAAAAATTGGCTCACAAACTCTGACAAAGTACTGTAGTAACAAAACTCACACATTCGTGCAAGGCTTGTATTTAGGGAACAGTTTAAAAGAACTTGAATGTTTCCTCTGTAGCACTTAAAAATAGTTTTAAAAAATATCCTAATTGTTGTGCAGGGATTGGAGAAGATGGCACCTACGCTGGAAAATGTAGCATTGAATGACTGCACCGTGTTTAGAAACAATCAAATATTGGCCAAGATAGTTGCTGTGGTGCCTAACATCACCTCATTCTGCCTGTCTCACTATTCATCAGTGTTCTACAATACCAGCTTGGCTCCATTGGGACAGCTCAAGAAACTCACCTCCCTCAACCTCCATGTCCACAATGCTGTCAATGACAACGCACTGACAGCCATCGTGGAAGGCTGCGAAGAACTTACCAATCTCAAACTCTCTGGTAAGCCTTTGTATTCGTTAAAGTAGTTTTGAAACATTTAAATAGGCCTACAGATATTTTGGCTATGTTTTAAAGTGTTCTTCGTGGAAATTCACAATAGTTTGAAATAAAAACAAATAATCTTTATAACTTTACAATTTATATTGGTGAATAGTGTCAAATTTGTGTTAATACATACAATCTTAACAATACAATTCATCTATAAAGATTTACATTTTGTTTTAGGGTGGATAGGTTGCACATTTTTGATTAAAACAATTCAAGTTTCTTTAAGAGTTTTTTTTTATTAAATCTCTAGTGATGTGGGCAGATTTCTTATGTATAAATGTCCTATATATAAACATTTCATTATAAAAAATCCCAAAAAGCATCTCAAGAAATTAACTCGACACATCCTACTTGGAGGCCACCAACGACTATTTAGGTTCTTACCTTCATGTTGCAGGTAGTGGTGGGGAATTCGCCGGAGGAGTGTCAGAGAGAGGCATCTCTATGTTGGCTCGTCTCAAGAAACTGACTCATCTCGACATTTCCTACCTGGAGGCCACCAATGACACAGCTTTGAAGAACTTGACTGCTCGAAACTGCAAACTGCAGCAGCTTGATTGCAGAGGCTGTCCAAGTCTTACTGATGAGGGACCTCAGGCGTAAGTTCTGTACCTACTGGATAAAGAGTTTGAAATGGTTTAAAACTTGGTTTTCACATGTGTCGTTATCTTCCAGAATATTATTGCCGCAGCAAGTTTCATTGGACACAACATTTTTATGAATCATTCCAAGAGAAAATTTTCAACAAGTTCCATAATTATTGTGAAATGGCGATTTTCACAGATGTCGTTGACTTTCCTAATCAGTTTGTCAGTCACCAGACTAGGCCTATCACTTCTTTCCATTGTGAACATGTTTGAAATTTTAACGGACCACTGTATCACACAGTCTTCTTTCATCATTCCTTTGCTTTAAAATTTAACTCCATAGTTTTGAATAGACATTCACTGATCAAATAGCTAAGCCCATTTTTCAAAGTTTGGTGGATTTGAGATTTATTGAGTTTAAACTCTTTAATAGTATTTTGTGACAGGTAAGCTAGCTGAACTCTGTGTCTAAAAAAATCCCTTAATATAAATTTAAAACTAAATATTGACATATATTATATTGAATGGTGTCAACAAGTGGTTTACGCTAAACTTAACTATTTCACACCCCTTTTTAATAATAATCAAAAAAGGAAGTAGGCCTAAAATTATTATTTCATATATAATATGAATAATGAAATGAATAAATGACATAATTAATTGCTCTTCCAAGTTTTAATGACCAGATTATGGTTTTAAATCTAAACCAAGGTCAAGAAATTTCATTTTTATTGTATAACGTTTTGTTAACCGCGAAATATTTTGATTTTTATTTTCTCAGATTTGACCATTGTCTTATGGTTCATGTAATTAATCTTAAATTATTTTCGGTACCTAAACTCGATAAAAATACAAACAGTTCTGAATGTGACAAACCCCACTTGTACAACTTAATTTGTTAATTTGTTTTGTTGTACAGAGTGCTTACATTGTGTCATGAGCTACAGCTGTTTGATCTGAGCGGGTGTGAAGGAGTTACCATTAGTACCGTTGAGACTGCAGTGGCGTCTGTCAAGATGAGAACCAACAACATTCCCCTGAGGATCTGCGTGGGAGGTAAGATATTTTTGGAGGAGTTTGTAATGTTGTGTGCGTTTAGGCCTTCTGTACATATCAACAGCCAAACAGGCCTGCATCTGTCACTACATCTGACATCTGACTTCATTAGGGGTTGACCCCCTTCCACAGAATCACAGAACCTCTACACAAGTTTCTAGGTTTCTGAACTTTTCCTTTTTTCATCCAACGGCTCATTTCATTAGGTCCGCTCATTTCAGTTCGGGTGTCCAGGCAACCGGGGAAATGGTGAAGAAATCATCATAAATTTAGCACTGATTGCAAGATGATCGCAGATGTGGCCGCAATCACAAAGAAAATAGTCATCTGTGTTGAAATTATCGCGCATGTGACCGAAACCAAGTGACATCATCATAGGTGTTATTGCGATCGCAGTAAATCATCACAGTTATTTCTGCAATCGAGATATGATTTTAAATGTTGACATAATTGCTAGAAAAATAAACGGATTTAGCCACGATCGCTTAAGACCCTTATGACGTTAAATAATGATCAGCGATAGGGAGAAATAATATCTGGTGTTTTTATAATCGCGGGAAATCAACCCATATGTTTTTGCGATTGTGGGAAATCATCCTGCATGTTACCGCCATTGCAGGAAATCACCACAGGTTTGGCCACAATTAAGAGATACGATAAAAGATGTCCGACATCGAAAAAAATCACGGGTGGTGCTGTGATATTGGCAAATCATTACAGTTACTATCGTGATAAGTCATCACAGGCGTTGCCATGACCGGGGAAAATCATCTCAAAATTTTGCCTTGATCGAAAGATATCACCGATGTGGCTGCGATCCCGAGAAATCCTAGAAATGATCATGTAATTTGCTGTGATCCCGTGAGATACCCATTCTAGCGTTAGCAGATGAGAACCTGTTTTTATTGTTGGTACCCACTGTATGTTTTCTACTTTCAAGTAAATTAACAGTAAGAACCAATGTTTACAGAAAGTTCTCTGTTGCATGGTATCACATTTGAATTGAACATGCGATTTGGATTTAGGATCAGGATTCTAGATTCTTATTTCATGAATTTTACTACTATCTGTGGTTACCATACCTAATTAACCGAAACCAAAAAATCAAGATCAAGTTCCGAATATGTATAAGAATGCAAAGAAAAATAGCATGTACAAGGCAAAACTGTTAAATTCCTTGCTGTCACAATATACACTTTTGTTTGTTTAGATCATCTTCGAAGCCTATTCAACGTGTTCTTGACGGGACAGGGCCAGAGCAAACGGGTTAGTCTATTGCAGCAGTGTAACAGTGATCAAGCAGTGAATTAAAAAAAAAAACACATACTTTGGTGCAGACGTTGGGAAATTGCTGGGAAAACCCATGGTTTGGGAATCAGTTTTGAAGCTTTGTATGTCAGCGATTGGGCGGCTCATCTTGGACTATTGGCAGCTAAGCAATTAAAATAAAATGGAAGGAAGAATGTGTAGGCCGGCTTGGACAACTGTTTATCACAAACAGCTATTGAGTGTCGACATTGAACCAGGAAATAAGAGCCCCTTTGCCTTCAGCAAGGTGTAGTTCATTTCTTGGGCAATTAAAGCTAGGGCAGAGCTGGTAAATCTATATTAAAAACCTTGGGCCGAGCAAAATTTCAATTGCACATTATGTAACCTGAAAGAGTACAAAATTACTTTTCACTTGTAATGTTTCATTTTCATGTCACTTCATCCATTATTCGTAATTTATTTCTTGTTTACTAAATATAGATTGATACTGCTTATTTAATTATGTGTGTTTTAAAATATCAATGTAAGCCTACTGTCTTGTTATTTGAGTTATCATAGGATGTTAGGAATGTTCCATCACCCACTCAGAAAGCAACAACAACAATACTTGATGTATTATTATTTAATAGAATATCTTAATCATATTTAACTCATTTAGCTATCTCACCACCAAATTTAATGTTGTATTATGCCACATTATTATTAATTTAACTCATAATTTTTATACGAAAGAAAAAGGGTTACAAGTAATTAATTAGTAATCAAAGACGCTAGCAGACGACAGCAGCGGTTTGAGAAGATCTGGAAATGGTTTACCCATGTGACCGGCACAATTTTTCCTGCAATCCTATCGCTATCCTTTCTTTTAAAAGTGCCCATTGCTTTCCAAAAAGTCTGTGCGTTTCTTACTTCCTTTAAATGTTCAATCAATAACGTGTCTTTTTTTTCTTATCCCTACACAATTTTTTAAAAAGTAGTTTGCTGACTAAATATCTAGCTTGTATAATGTCCAAATTGGTTTTTCAAAATAAATTATTAAGTCTGAACATAGTTTTGTGTGTATTTAAGCAATCAAAATCAAACCTTGCTTCCTTGTTCCTTAAATAATCTTTCTGTAAACTAGGTTTTACTTTCGGTAATAACTTTCGTTATCAAATCCATATTAAAATTTTTTTAAATAAGAATAGCCTAAATGAATGGTGTACTGAACAGAAAAACATTTCTGGGAATTAACATGTTTTATCATGTTTTTCTAAGTGTTGTGAACTACAGTAAAATGTATCTACCAAACTGATTTTAAATAAATACCTGTTGCAATGATAAAATTGATTTACTTGCATGTGTTTTAGGAACGGAAGTGGAACATAACCCCTCAACCTCTTACAATGTACCTCGGTTCACGCTGGATTTCAAGGACACAAGCGAGGAACATTTGCGACCAGACTTCATAGACGACATGTTCTTCCCGCCCTCGGACAGCGATGAAGATGATGACCTGGACCATCTTTGTGAGCGAATCGGTAATTTTTTACTTTAGTATCAGAACAGTTTTGCGTTGCTTTCTTCTCTTTCTGTCAACGAACTTACTTGTTAATTCACAATCCTTCCTGTCGAGTTAACTCTTCCAGAAATTGCGTTGCTTGTTTACTCCAAATCTATCACCCCTAGCCAACATTTTATCATAATTTACTAATCTCACTTTAAAAGGCCTTGCAAATTTCTTTGATTCAGGGATGAGCATCGAATCCATGGAACAGGTATGTGAGACTAGTATCACAATGGAACATTCTCAAGTGGAACTGTTCCACGGGCTTGACTGTGGCGCATCGATAGGTCAACCTTCAATTATAACATTGGTATCAATCATTGATGCACCTCTAACATCGTTATGTAAAAATTAATGTTTTCAGAGCAATGTTATTTTGTTTTCGGATTTTTGTCTCCTTTCTGTCTTAGCTAATTAACCTAGATATTAGCTAGATGTTCTTAAGGGACAGTTTCTCTGTTTTCTGAAGGAATCGAACTAATCGATCTTGCAGTTATAGAAGTTTATTATAAATCAGTGCCGTTAGAATTTATTGTAAATGAAATACATTTATTTTTGGCAACTTTTGAACCCTCACTGTAGTTACTCTTGGCTAAGTAATCCAGAATTTATCAGCCATTCAATGGAATAAATACAAAAATTCAATTTCTTGTTCAGTCCAATATTTAAATTGTCATTAAAACTACTAATACTGTAGAATTTGTTTGTAGAAAAACATTGATATTTTGATGGTTGGCTTAAAACTTTGATGTTTGACAAAAACATTGACCATAGATATTTCTTAAACATTGGTTATCGATGCTCATCCCTACTGTGGTAGTCCAAATAGAAGAAAATTTGATAGTTGGATTGTTTAGATTTTTAGTTTTGGAAGGACTTGCCCCGTGTGATAACCAACTAATTTTCTGCCGATAAATGATAACACGTAAAAGATCAACGAGTGAAGCTGGGTTTTTTTTTAAAGATAATTAAATAGAAGTAGTATGGGGTTTGGAAAATCATGGATTCTTTTTAATGGTTTTATTTTCTGTTTGATGGAACACTTGATTTTAAAATTCCAAAATTAATGAATGAATGCTCTGAAGTGGTTGAACTGTTTGTGTTTTTATTTTAATATAACAATGATTATTTAAATCTTTCTTAACTTTCATAATGGTTTGATGGTAGCTTAGGGAAAACCGTCATTGAGCTGCAAATCTTGGGATTAAATTAACAAATATATTGAATTGAATATAGAGATAGGCCTGATTCCGATTCTTGATTCCACTGAAATTTCACCACCATTGGCATCAACTCTTAGTGTCTAAACCAGCGGCATTTTCATGAAAGAATCGTTAACAATTTTTAAATGTGGTCCAAGCCCCTCTATTTTTATGTGGATATCCTGAGGACAGATTACAATTCTTTGTGATTGAGGATTCAATATCGATCACAGGCAAAATTATATTATGAAAATCCAATCTCGGCTTTCCATGATCGCTTTTACCGCTGCGGTTTTTTACTGCGATGCTCGGTAGCTAGAAAATCGGGCCTCGAGCGTAGCCTACAATAAAGCTTCAATGATAAATTAATTATTTTGTTAAGCTCTACAAAATATTTATTTTTTTGTGGGTCAAAAATGGGTTAATCCAGTTTTTACCCAATAAAACTCCATTGCCATAATCCAATCATACTGGTTAACACAATATCAAAACCTACAATGGCTCAACATCCAACTTATATGGAATGGGTTGGAGTAACAATTTATTGCCAAATTCGTTTGAATAAGCGTTTGTTCTTACCAATTTTCATCAAAATCGAATGGTTGCTCAAGTTATCGTGTTTACAGAATCGTATGAATGGGTTGTCCGATGGGCCTCATTCAAGCTTGTGTCGCAGACAAGAGGACTAGTCCAAACCTGACGTAGTATTCCTTACTTAACCCAGAACTATTCTAGCATTCTAGCCTGTTTCCAACACTAAGTTTTGTCGTATTATTCGAAACGCTGTGGAAGAAAATTGTTGCCTCCGCCAAGTATATATCATCACATTCTGGGGGTAGATTTGTTCATCTCAGTTGACAACCGCTATTGAAGTTCAACGTCAGTTGATAGACGTGAAATACAATTATTGGATGTAGAAAATGTTCTTGCGCAAGGAGTGAAGGGAGTCAAAGGTGGTCTTAAACGATTATACGATGTTTTCTGTTTGCTCAACTACTGTTATACATTCGTCTGGTTTGAAGCAGTGACCAAAGTAAATCAGTCTCAGTATAGATTTTACTATGTCATTTTGGCAATAGTTTTAATTATTCTCTACTAAAAGGATGGATATCTTAAATTTCATATTTCTTTTAGGAACAAACTCTTTTAAACTCCCCCAATCCCACCAAAAGTTATTCCATAACTTAAGTTTTACTGCAATTTTTAGAAAAGTGACATACTCAACTAAATCAAGTCTCAATCAGTTAATAAAACACAAAAAAATTCACAATCAACTTAATATGGTAAACTTAATATTACGTAATTTAATTTGTCTTTAGAAGTGGAGTTCTGAAGAAAAATATAGAGTTTACTTTGTAAATATTTGTTTTAAAATTCCACTGTTAATGCAGGGAAACCTTATTGGTTACACATGCATTGTAGATGTTGTTTGTACAAATAATTGAATAACTTTCCCTTTTCAATCTAGCCAACTTATTCGTTCAAAAACATTTCATACATACATTGTTTTCATTAATCAAAGGTTGTACGTTTTCCTATTTTTTGTGAAGATCGAGTTCATATTGTCACCTAACGATGAATGGAGAAGTTGTCAAAAGGTTTTTATAAGATGTAATTAAATAAGCTGTTTGGCTACTATGGTTGCCCGGAAAACAGAAAAATTACATTTATTTCCATAGACTCTTTGGATGCCCCAGTTTGGAACTCGCTCTCAAGAAATTCAAAGTGAGCAAATTATTGACGACAGTAAAGCCGTGAAGATGAAGTGTTTTTGAAGTTGGCAAGATTGGAAGATTGCAATGAAGATGTCAGAGGATTTCTCTGTTTCAGGCTGTGATTGTGACTTTGATTTTGATGATCTCTTTGATGGAACGCTGTTTCGAAACGATGAAACTCGAAGTTACGGATTCGATGACGATGACGATGACATAGACATTGAGGACTGGGCGAATGATAGCGAAGAAGAAGAAAAATTAGTGGCGTACTCCGAACAACTGTTTGAAAAATTCAATTGATTAAAATTGATTTTCAATAATGGAAAAAGACTGAGGAGTTATTTTTTGTTATGGTTATTTCACTTGATAAGTTTAATTTTCGTTATTTGATTAGTTTTACATTTTGCATATAATTTGTTTTGTTTATGCGTTATTCAGCAAGCAGTTGCTATTCCAACGAGGAAGGTGTTGGATGTAGTCACTTGTGACTGGATACGGTCAATGATTCTTACCTTAAATTATACCTTTACAATTATTTTTGTATGTGGATATCTCTGTGTAATGATTAAACACATTTTTGTGACCAATAAATTCTCATTCCAAGCTAAGCCTTGTTTTTTAGTAAACCTCTTACTCTTACTGTATCGAAATAAATGAAACTGTTGTTATGTAGTTTACATTAGAGATGAATAAGTACTTGAATTTTTGTGTTGGAGTCTTGTACAGTTTTTCCAAACTACAAAAAGTAGTCTATTGAGCAAGTTTAGTGTCAAGCTAACACTAGAAAGCTATTGTGATTTTGTTAAAATATTATTTATTTATATTTGTGAAGTAAAAAATTGGAGTGAATTAGTCGTAGCTTCCTAATATGAAGAAGGCAGTCAAGCCCAAAATATGACTGTGAAAAGGTGGCAATGGAAATTCAAGAAGTCCAAAGAAGGAATCAAGTTTAGCCTGCTAAAGAGTAAAATGGTTGAAAACAAATAGAAGAGATCCATTTAAACTACCAACCATAATATTTTTACTATGATCCATCCAAGAAATCATTATAGTACCAAACATTAGCCACCATGAAGGGTAATGTGTATTTGAATATTTTGATTGATATCAATAAAAATATAAAACCTACAAATGTAATTATTTGTTTACAGTGGATGCGATTTTTAATCCCCCTGTAGGAGTCATCCAAGTGAGTACTAAACTGATTCAGAAATTTCTGGCAGTTATTTGTTTGAATCTTGAACATTACGTACCAAACACAGAAGGTAGCTATAGATGAAATTCGATTAATCTGTTCTATTGGAATTTGCTTTAAAAGGTTAAGACATCTCTAGCCTATTTAGTGTAGTAATTAATTTTGAATCAAAATTTCTCCATTCTCTAAAAAAAAACTCTTGTAAGTGTAAAACTTAGTATGTATATTGAATTTTACATCTGGAAAACATACTAAAAGTCCTAGAAAAAAAACTTGTGCTATGGCCACCATCTTGGAAAATGCATCCAAAAACCAGTTTTTTCCCAAATTACTCAAAAACTATTCATCCTATAAAAAAAACATTTAATGTAAAAAATGTTCGCAAAAAAAATTTATTGTAAACTTTTTTAATGGCAATTAATGTTTTTTTTTTTAATTTTTTACATTTATTTTTTTAATATTGCATTTTATGGCTAAACGATTAATTACTTTGAAATATTCTTATGACAAAAGTTCTAGCTCTTTCTTTGGCAAACATTTGTTACATTTAATGTTTGTTTATAGGATGAATAGTTTTTGAGTAATCGGGGAAAAACAGGTTTTTGGATGCCATTTTCCAAGATGGCGGCCATAGCACAAGTTTTTTTTTTTCAAGGACTTTTAGTATGTTATTACAGAAGTAAAATTCAATATACATATCAAGTTTGACACTTATAAGAGTTTGTTTAGGTAATTTTTCTCAAATACGACTAGACTAATTGTCCCAAGTCAATGTACCTTAAGTGAGGCCTAATTGATAATATCTATTTTCCGACTTGACTTGTTTAGACATAAAAAATTATACTTTTGAAAATATAGAATCTTTACTTACATGAAAGAATGTGTCTTTCGTCAAATTTGTGAAAACAGGTTGTGTTGTTGTGGTTTAGGTTGTGTTTTTTCAACATCTCTATTAGGCCCAGCGCACACGGTGTGACTGTTTTACAACAACAGTTGCAAACCAGTTGCGTCTGGAACCAGTTTGCAACTGAAACAAAACTTCTGTCCGCACACGGTGTGACTGTTTTACAACTACAGCTGTGTCTATTTTGCAATCAGTGGAGTGCAAATTTAGTGCAGTTACGTTGTTTTAAGGCCTTAAGAGCGCTTACTACGTCGGACTCAGATGAAGAAGACATTATTAGCTATTATCAATACCGAAGACAGCGAAGGGTACTGAGAGAGCATTGGGTTCACCCTTATTTGAGCAAGAATGTTAGTACTAGGCTGTTTGTAGCAGCTAGAGCTATTCGGATAGGAAATTATAAACACTAAAAACACTGCAGCCATCAAAATTCCACCAAAATACCACCAAACACCACAAAAACACCCCGTGGTCTCATGCAACTGAAGTCTGCAACGTCGGGCCCATGGTTGTATGTGACTGGTTTCAAACTTTTTTTGAAATCGCATACAACCAGTTGCGTTGTGTGCGCCTCCCCACTGCAATACATTGCCGAGGTCTCAAAACAGTTGCACGCGCAACTGGTTGAAAGTTTTAAAACAGTCAGACCGTGTGCGCTGGGCCTTATGTTTCACAACGTACTCGCATAGTTGCACATTTACATAGATATACATCTTACAACAAAAAACTTTGGTAAACAAATTAAATAATGCTAAAGTCAGGACCCCGTAAGTTTGCAGTTGGTGGCAGCCAATTACAAGACAAGGCTAGTGCAACGTTGCCACATCGCACTAATAAAATATACTAAGCAATATTTTGAAATCAGCTGGTATTATTAGATTTGGCAACACCGCACGGTTCTCATTGGTTCATTCAAACCCATATGGTAAATAGGCTCCTCCCTCAACTGCAAACTTATGTGGTCCCGACTCTAAGTACTTAATGACATATCATTTAATCTATGAGTTTGTTGCTTCATATGGCTCTTTGGTACAAAAAACAATGCTTAGCACTGTGTCAACTATCGTTGTAGTAGTTTCTGACGTTACAAATTGCCCAGTTGGTCAGCCTGGAAGGTTTTTTTATTCAGTAAAAACCGAAGTGTTCTTTTAGTTTTTAACAGCTTTCTTTGGGTTAGGTTCTGCATTTTGTTGACAGTGTTTGTGTTCCTTGAGTTCATTTTGCTAAAATGGATGTCGGTCCTAGATCTTATTGTAATTTCACTCAAAAGTCAAAATTATAACCATCATTATTAAGCTCAGTTTTGAATTTTATTTTGACAGTTTCAATCGTTATTTCTTATTTCAGCTATGCTGAATAAGTGTAACGTCCTGTAAAAAAGAGCTATTGACAGTGGTCAGTGATTTTTGCAATCGGATAAAATATGAGGTATCGGCTTTGACTATCAATACAACTTCATTATCCAATAGTCAATGTTATCGGTATAAGATAACACTGAAAAATCATCAATAATCAAAATCAGTGCCTACTTCATTCAAGCATTTCTATTTTCTATCCCATCAGTAATTGAAAAATATATGCTTAAGTGTACAATAATGGCACCTATGTTGAAATCCTACTCTCTATTAACCCTGTAAAACGCTATAAAATATCCATCACCTACATTGGAACCTTGGGAACTTGAACACTATATATGAAAACCTTGGAAATTCGGACAATAGTAGCATTATACAGACAAGAAACAACTCTGGGCATTTTGAAAAAAAAATCTACTCAGAAAAGGTCATTCCTAAGACACTCGAAACGAATCAAGTTGTTTTACTCCATCAGAACGATTGGCTAGCTGCAATATAATAAAAAAACCTCTGAGGGATCAAAAGGAAGCAAATTACATCGAGGAGAAATACTTGACTGAAAGCCCAGAAGTTGTTAGGTTATGATAGACTGGTTGTAAAGAGGAAGTGTTTAACAATGATGTTTGAGTAGACTGGAAGACGAGTTGACCATAATTTGTTGAACTTACAGAAGGCTTTTGTTATACTGTATATAGACCAGTGTATTTTTGTCCACGCAATGTAGAGATTGGAATTGCTGTTACTTTGGAATAATAGTCAATAACGTTCCTTAGCATTGTGGTAATTGGTGAAATAGTATTATTTTAGTCACCCATTTCTTCCTCTTCCAGTACGTTTCAGTCGATCAGGAATATGTAACTCGCTCGTTCTAACTGTTCAGACGATATTAGTCATTTTGTTGCTAGCCTACAGTAGTTATCCTTCTCAAACTAGGCTGTGAGCAATGTGAGTGGCAAGTCTGATCCCTTAAATTGATCATCTTTGTACTTATACTCCGTTCCCAAAATTTAAGCGGTTTTAGGGGACGAAATCTATCCCATCCACTTGAACCTTTAAAACAATAGCTCAACAGCTGAGGTTTGGCAAAATGTCAATTAGTCGTGGCATATACGCAAAAATAGTTGCGGGGTAACTTCCCTTCAAATCGCCTAAATTTTGTGAACAGACTATAATACTTATAAGTGTTTTCTCTGTTATATCCCTTAACATACAGATCTACCCCCCCTCGTTAACAGATTTTTATGATTGAGATGAAATTTCAAAGTTTATGATCAGGCAGAGGGACGAATCGTAACCAAAAAGGTAATTTCCCTTAGAGCTTTGCTCCCTAGCGTTTGAGTTCCCATTCATAGATTCAGTGATGCTGGCTGACTTTCTTTAAAACAATTTACGTGTCAACAGCTGATTCTTCAGTTAAATGTTTACCCGTAGTCAGATTGTAAACAAGAGACAGAAAAGTTTATTAAAATGGATTTAAATGGAAATGGGCTACTTTTGCATAACTATGTAGGTAAGTCACTCTTTATAGTGGAGAACCAAAATAAAAAAAAATGTTTATTGTAAATCAGTAGTTATATCTACCTAATAACTGTCTCAAACAGACATCATCTTTCAAGAATAAAAGGGTATTGCATTATTCTTTTTGCCACAAAAAAAGTTTTGAACCCTATTAGGCCGGATACACGTAATGATCGGCCTGAAGGCAGGGGTTGGCCGGAAAACGACCCCATACACGTAACGATTGGCCGGCCGGCGTGGACTGTTCAGGCCGGGCCGGCCGGCCGATCGTTACGTGTATGGGTTGCCTTAAAATGCACAATTTATGCCTGGCCCCGTGTATCAATTGTTTGAGAGGTATAAACAGCTTTATGTAAAAAAATATTAGTTCTTCTACTTCAAAAAGCCATAAAAAAGCTACACAGGTCTCAAAACATTAACAGTTCACACTCATCCTTCACTCATTTTTGGGTTAAAATACACACCTAGGTGGCGTCCCTATCTCCTAATGATAATGATAATGAAAAATTGAGTTTAGGTAAATAAAGTGTTATACAGTTTGTGGTATATTTTAATCTTTATGTCCCACCGTTACATTTTAGGACACCAGACCCATTTTCAAATTACTTCTTGATAGGTCTAGTGGGTCGCTACTTTACCACATAGATAAATCCATTGATGATTGGCGGGATTTAAACCCAGTACCAAGAGGGAGTAATGACTTGTGCTCTACCAATAGACTAGCTCGTTTCCAATTAAATTATCGAGGAAATAAAATTATTAACACCAAGGTTACTGTGTATGGTAGCCTATTATACTGTGGTATTCTTCCTAAGATCCAGGGCTGCCACCCGTCCCGACTTTGGCCCCTTATGACCATGTTTATGCCTATAGTCCAGGCAACGAATGCTAAAAAAAGGGTATAGAGGGAAATGTTTGGAACACAATTTCTGACTTCGTAACTTTGTTTAGTATAGTTAGGAGGTTAACATACCAAAAGTCCCCGCCTCTAGCCCTTGTGCTGTGGGGGAGGGGGGGGCTTGAAGGTACCATTTTTTGGTTTTTTGCTGATATCTCGGAAACCATGCGTCCAAGCAAAATTATGCTAATACACAAAATGAAAGCTTATTAAATTTCCAGCAAGTTTGTAATTTTCTATTTTTTGATATCTTGTATGGTTTTCGCGTTATTTGCTATTAAAAGTTTGTAAATTTGGAAAAATAAATTTTTTCCTCATGTTTTTTGTTCTTTTTGACAAGTTACCTCTTAAACTATGCACCCTAAAAATAAATGCTGGGCATAGGGTTGTAGAAAATTAAATTCCCTTCAATAATATATATGACTTTACTAGTTTACCTCCTTCCGTTCAGATTTTAAAGCAAATTAACCGTCACCATAAAAAAAGTTAAATTTAATTATAATTTAAGAAAATTAAAATCTATTGTTTAGCAAGGAATTTGAAGTCTTGCAACAGCTGTTGACTATTTCAATTTATCACCTTAAACAGTCAACTAATTGGTTGGAACATTCACTATCAAGTAGCTAAGGCGGGCGTCTAAAAATAGCACAGATACTCATTATAGAAAATATATACTTGTGGGCTGTCTAACCAGCTTCCTCACACTTGATGATCTAGCTAGACTATTGTAATGGGAAAATATGGTGTTATAACCATGTATATGCATATAAAAGTGTCTATATGACACGGGAAACAATCACAACCATTAAATTTAAACAAAGATAAATTACATATTTAAGTGAATTAATATAAAACATTACATCAGTAAGTAGCCTACTATTCTATCCCTTGTAAGGACTACCATCCTCACCATTTTTATCCTTTTTTTCTCCATCGGACCTATTTTGGAAATAGGTATACTGTTTTTCTTCATATTCTTAGTCATCTTTCCCAGGGACAACATTTTGGCATTTTTGGCATACTTATTTTAGGCTTGCTTTTTTGCTACCTGATTTTGCACGAGTACAGTAGCACGAGAGTAAGTTACACGAGAGTAAGTGCACGAGAGTAAGTTATGTGTGCATAGGCAGAAAACAATTTTGAGAATATCCTTCAGTGTAGTTTCATGCTGAGTGTGCTCTGCTACTACAGAGTTTTTATTATTCTTTTCCACTGTTACATAAGAGAAGGTAGGTTATTTCCCAGCCACAGCTGAACCTTTTGGAATGTACATGATAGGAAAAGATGTTTTAAAGCACCATCAGTCGGAGGTTATCTTGTCTTAGTAGTTAAATATTATGTAAATTGTGATGTCTTGTGTACCTACCAAGAAGACTGCATGAACTTTCTAAAATGGACTTAAAGATTAATGCTGCATTGTAATTGGGCTCTATGCCTGTAATGTAGTATTGTTATCTAAATAAATAAATAAATAAATCATCAAGTGTGAGGAAGCTGGTTAGGCAGCCCACAAGTATATATTTTCTATAATGGGTATCTGTGCTATTTTTAGACGCCCGCCTTAGCTACTTGATAGTGAATGTTCCAACCAATTAGTTGACTGTTTAAGGTGATAAATTGAAATATTAAGTAGTCAACAGCTGTTGCAAGACTTCAAATTCCTTGCTAAACAATAGATTTTAATTTTCTTAAATTATAATTAAATTTAACTTTTTTTATGGTGACGGTTAATTTGCTTTAAAATCTGAACGGAAGGAGGTTAACTAGTAAAGTCATATATATTATTGAAGGGAATTTAATTTTCTACAACCCTATGCCCAGCATTTATTTTTAGGGTGCATAGTTTAAGAGGTAACTTGTCAAAAAGAACAAAAAACATAAGGAAAAAATTTATTTTTCCAAATTTACAAACTTTTAATAGCAAATAACGCGAAAACCATACAAGATATCGAAAAATAGAAAATTACAAACTTGCTGGAAATTTAATAAGCTTTCATTTTGTGTATTAGCATAATTTTGCTTGGACGCATGGTTTCCGAGATATCAGCAAAAAACCAAAAAATGGTACCTTCAAGCCCCCCCCTCCCCCACAGCACAAGGGCTAGAGGCGGGGACTTTTGGTATGTTAACCTCCTAACTATACTAAACAAAGTTACGAAGTCAGAAATTGTGTTCCAAACATTTCCCTCTATATCCTTTCGTTGCCTGGACTACTATGTTAATCTTGGGAGAGGGGGACCCCATCACAATTTTTCCTAAGCCAAAGGTGGCAACTCTGCTGTTTCATAAGTCTCTCCCATTGTAAACCCAATGTACCACCATGACAACAAAAACTATTATACCTCAAGTAATCCTTCTGTTGCAGCGTTTATTTTTGGAGGCGCGTTGGCGGAATTACCAAGTGATTTAGAATACGACAGCGATGAATTGTACGATTCAGATGGATTCCCGGATTTGTCGTGATGTACTTCAACAAGACTGATAATTTACTGTTGATTGGTCTATATTGTTCTGTTTAACAGGTGTCTTTCCAAAGACCTGTAGTATTTTGTTACTTTTTGCACTGGTTAATGTTAGAAGTTATTGTATTTGAAGAGTCATGCTCATTGTTAAGATTCAAGGTTTTTTTTATAGCTGCAAACAGTTGTTCTATGTAGTTTCATTCTGAAAAGTAAGTACTTAATGAGCAGTGCCTCGAACATGTATAACTCTTGTAAGCACTGTAGCCATTGGCACCCTGTTTACAAATGGGTAATACAGCTCAGACTAAAGTCAAAGAATTGTCACAAGACAGAATTATATTTTAGATTTATTGTATTTGTATATTAATTAATTGTGCTGTATTGTTATTTTTTATGTAAGCGTTGAATATGATGTTAACAAACTTGTGGATTATATTACAGCGGCTTAACAGTCAGCTGAATGTGTGTTTATTTTTGTATTAAGAAAAGCCATGTCTATTGTTAAAATACTTTCTTACAATGTTTTTAAATAAAGTTCCTTGAAGAAATTGTTAATTTTTTCCCCTTGTAAAAACACAAAATTCTTCGAGTTTATGTAGGATGTTCCAAACAAATCAATTTGCCAGTATAATTTCATCATGACTTAAAAATTAAGGACTCTAGGATGCCACCTCCTAACAAATTTATCGTCAAAGTTATATAATATTCTTGAGCTCAATTAAATTACAATTACTTGAACAAGTACTAAAAACAATATACATAAAAAAAATATCAAGTAATTAGGAAATTCAATTTATTAATGAGTGAGTTTGGTTGTCTCCTAAATAGCGCTGACGACGGCCAGACCGTCCCTATCTCAATGTATGTGTCTTGGCAGAATGACCGAACTGTGCTGCGGATGCCATGACGTCATTGCAATGGTTTAGTATTGGAGATATGGGGCAGAGTACAAAGTTGCGCACAAAGTCATAAATCAGAGCAGCCACCACAATTCGCATGTTTTGCATGATACATTCTTGTTATGACGGGTAGAATTAATTTTGGCGCAACCGATTTTAATAATCTCAACATTCTAAATTATAAAAAAAAACATATGAACCAAACTCAAAATGTTATGATGAAAAGTAATTGTTCAGATTATCTTAAACATATGAGCCTAAATTAAAGAACAGTACCATCATAATTGTTAAGTATATTTTTGTAATCTGAACTGTGATTTGAAGTTATGCAGTGGGCAACAAAGAAAATGTGCATACACCTAAAGCATGACGCTTGACTTCCAAGAAGAAAACAGTAAGTTCAATGTACAAATGCAATAAAATATTACTTTATTTTAAGAGTTGAAAAACAAAAGATAAACGATTGTGAGAATAACTTTGAGAACTTCAATCATCATGTGAAAGCTTAATCCAGACTTATTTAACATACTTTTTGAAAAGCTAATGTTAACAAGCTTTTGAGAAAACTGTAAGCCGGACACCTATCACCTACAACACACTTAAATGAAAGGTCTTGATGTTAACCTTCCCTGAAAAATATAATTTTCGATAAATCCTCCTAAGGGAAAATACCTTAATCAAAGTGTTGATTTTCATCACATTTAAAATAGAATATAAGTCAGCTGTTACATTTGATTTGATTTATATTCAGTTGTTTTCTTTTCCCCTTAGTTAACCTTTTGATTCTTATGGATTGTCTACACTTTGAAAAATGTATTAGTTTTGATTCTGCCACACAGCTTATTGGTATATAGGATCTTCATTTAAATAAGTACCGGTAAGATTAAGCTTTACTTCTATGATTCCTAGTAAATGTGGAGATATTTAGGTGATATCCGTGTAGCCAGGAGATATTCAGGTGGTATCCAAGTAGTCGCGAAGTATCCAGTTAGTCTTCCAGTAGTCAGACGATAGGTGAAATATCCAGGTAGTCAAGCATCCAGGTATTCATGTGGTATCCTCGTAGTCACGAGGTTATCAGGTAGTCTTATATTCAATTAGTCAGGCACATTCATGTGATATCCATCAGGTAGGTAGTCAGACAATAGTATCAAGGTATCAGTCGGTATCTAAGTAAAAACATTGAGAGTTTCAGTAGTCATATTCCACCTACGTTGACGGCAAAGTTTAAAGGTATCCTGCCTGCAAGTTGGGATGTATGAAATTAATGTATTTGAAAGCTGTAGATGCACATGGAGGATCCAAGTAGCCAAAATGATTCGAGGGGATCAATATGTCTTATCATATTTGGATAGGATCCTGGAAAACAGATTGTATCCTAAGTAGCTGTCTTCAGGTTTCTGAGATGTCTCCAGGTAGTGCTACCTTGTAGGATAGATTAACCTATGCTCCCAAACTATTCCCATAATCCCCATTCTCTAAAGAACCAATGTGTTCGCATTCATAGCCTATACGGGTAATAATACTACAATAATTAAATTCAATGTTTTTATAATTTTTTCCATACTAGTTAATATTTACTACAATAATATTCGTTAACGCTTACCTCCAACTCAATGTGATGATAATAAAATATTTAAATACATTTTACTGCAACTCTTTATTCTAACTTAATTTAAAAGTGTTTCACTTCAAGAAAAACTGCAAAAAACCTTTTTAATATTTAGGTCGATTGTTGAAAAATGAAAGATAACTAGGAAAGACAATGAGGATAAACGAGTCAAAATCACAAGGGTTCACCAATTTACACAAAAAAATTGTTCAATTCAATTTTCAACATTCCATAAATATGAAAATTAACGTGATCAAACACACTGCAGAGGCTCTGGGGAGACTCACTGTGGTCGGGGAAAATCGCGACCCTTGTCATAAAACAAAACAATGCCATTGTATTAGCGCAGTGATAAATCGCAATTAGAAGCTAATGAGTTCAATATTAAACCGCCCCCCTAAATGGAGGTGTCGCGTTAAACTCCAGTTATTGATGTTTTTATCCTCGGATTTTACTTTTAATTATTTTCTTCCCTCCGACCTCCGCCGCAGATTCGATGGATTAAGACGTTAATACCGCGATTGGATGTGTTATTCGTCTTGGGGTAAGATTCCATGATTTATGTGGGTAATTAATATCGGTGTTTTATGTAGTTCAATTTTTCGTTTGAGATTCGAAAGAGTTGTGGTATTGGAGTTAGAGGTTATTTGAAACTAGTAGATTTTAGGCTCGGGACAATTTGGAACGATTGGGCTTTTAATGGTAAATAAATAAACTGCCGTTTAGTCGAAAGTTCATGTCCATGTCAATCCTACATTCATGTTAAGCTTTGGCTAAACTAAAATACGTCACTGGCCAGCCTAAAATGCAAACGCAAATACAAACTAACAATTAACTCATAATGTAAATTACAGATAAAAGACAAATGCATTTCAGTAGTATACGAATCGTCTGCAGATAGGCTTTTCCCTCAAAGCATTACAATTTTACTTCTTTCCTCTCAATCATTGAACAGCATTGGCCCTAACTTGTACTGTAAAGTAACAAAACAATGATGTTAAGTAAGTAAACAATACGGTTAAGTGAATCTTTTTAAAGAACTGAATATACTTAATAGTAGTTTACGCAATCGTTGCGTAAACTACTATTACCTACGACCGTTTTTTAAAGTAGCCATTTCAGATCAGTTCTTAGAATTGAAAAGTTTCACTTAACAGCTGTTTACTTTCATAACAGCATAGTTTCATTTCATAACAGCATAGTTTTTCTCATAACAACACGGGTAACGGACCAATGAAGTTCAAGGATTGAGAGAAAAGAAGTAAAATTGTAATGCTTCAAACGCCAACTAATCATCTGATCAGCTGATCATTTGACAATTTTAATAGTTGATCCGACTGGTTACTTGTTTTGTGTTCCTGTTGATACTCGCGTATTCTTAACCTAAGTTGGTGGAAGTTAAAGGAAGGTAGATTAAACTGATTTACAAATGTCAGTTAGTGAAAGTGAAGTTGACAAGATGGAAATGAGAGCACAAACTGTTTGTGCTAATCTTTTGCCACCAAAATCGAAACAAAGGTATGAAATTAAATACCATCAATTCATTAGATTAGACGAAACAAAATAAGGTTAAAATGATGAATGAAAATGTGCTTCTGTTTTATTTTGAAAACCTCTTAACCACTTTTTCACCCATCTCGTTGTGGACCACATATTCGATGCTGAGATCTAACTGTAAATTATCTGTTTCACTATATTATTCAGTGGTCCAAAAAAATATGCAATACTTCCCTAATTGTACCTTTTATAGTATTTATAAAAAGAGTGTTTATGGTAAGAGTGCTGCTAGTAGAACCTATTCCCTGAAAAAAGTAATGTATTAATTTAACGAAGTTTTCAAACTAGTAATTAAATGAAATAAGCTGATTCTGCAATAGGTGGTTGCATCACTTTCAGTGGCAATGACAATCAACGAAAACATAACTTCTCTAAGAAGCTATGAGTAGTGATTGTTAGTAATTAAAAACCAGATTGTTAGTAGGCCTAATTAAAAAACTGTCGTAGGTAAAATATATTATACTTCTATGTTGAATCAAAACACCCTACTAATTTAAATTGCTAACCCAAGTCAACAGGGATAGGAATAATTTGAGCAAAGAGCTTTTGAGTGGTTGTAGTATTCGCCTGGTAATAAAGAGGTCGCCGGTTCGATCCTGAGAAAAGTTAACTTTTTGATTCAAAACTGGACCCAGCTGTCCATGACAAGTTAAAAAGCTACAAAAAATCATCTCACTCCATTTTCAACGCGTCCTTCATTCATATATAGGTTAAATTACGTACCTAGGTGTTCATCCCAATTGGTAATACAGTAATAGTAATAATGTTGTAGGACAGATCACCGATTCTATAATCAATGGTTTCGACAGAAGATAAATAAACTTACGTAGCTTAGGTAAAAAGTTGATTTTATTTCCATAAGTCGGTGACAAAAAGGAAGAAAGCAAACAAAGTAAGATGTACAGGGTTATAGATTGTCATTTTTTGAGGAGACCCATTATTATTTACCTGCGAAAGCCTCACCTCAGAGACCTTTAAGAGTAGAATCATATTACGGTGTAGAAACGGGAATTTAGAGTAAGTAAAAACCATCATTTTAAAATCATGCAATTGACAATACCAAAAATGTTTTAATTCTAAAATTGTTTTATTTTAAAAGGTAATTTACATGAAAATTATAAAATAATTAAAAGAATAGCAGAAACTAATTTGATCAAATTAAACACTGTAAAATGTCATACAATCAAAGACCCCATAAATTGTTAGTCCTTTTAAATCCTAGCAACATAATTTAAGACTTACTGACACCTTCCAGAGTTTTGATAATTTACTCACGCCTTCAATCTGCCAAGACTAACACATACACAGCTGTTTCACGGTAAGCATTTGCTTTTCAGAAGGCGACATTAAAACTGCAAAGGAGCCAAAATATATACATATACAACTAGCTGTAACCCGCGGGCTTTGCCCCGTTTAACTTCTAAAATTTTCAAGATGATCTCGTTCGCATGGCTCAATCACGTCCTGCTTGAAGTTCGTTCGCTACGCTTACTCACCTTAAGGTTGGAGCTCGTTCGCTACGCTCACTCACCTTTAGGTTGGAGCTCGTTCGCTACGCTCACTTTCCTTCAGGTTAGCTCGTTCGCTACGCTAACTCGCCTCCAGGTTGAAGTTCGTTCGCTACGCTCACTCACCTTTTGGTTGAAAATTAGCTGTTGTCATAAATCCATATCATGATGTGCCGTTAAACAGTCTTCATAACGAAATCATTATCAGCAACTAGTAAAACAAATATTTTCCGTTGTTCTGCAGAAAAACATTGCTTTTGGGCTGTTATTTTTAATTGTAATTTTCCTTTCATAAAAAAAAAAATAATTGTGTTCAATGATCGATGCTATAATGGAACAAAATAAAATTGACAGAAATCGTTACACACTACAAATTAAAACTGACTAACAGGTCAATAAAAATACTTAATTGCAAATTTTAAACACAAAGGAGATATTTTGTGTCGAACATTTGGAACTGAAGTAATGACACGAACACTAATGCAAAATTTTAAACAAGTCTGCAGGGATAAGGATATTTCGAGCCGAGAACTTTTTCTACACAGTTTTTCCATCGGCTAATTAACTAAGAGGCCGTTACACATTTTACTTCTCTTCTAACGCGGATGTTGCATTAGTCCGACAGAAAAGTTGCGATTTTCATTAGAGATCGAGGGTCGGGAGGGGGGGGGAGGATAATGCTTTCCGTATGATAATCCAAACCCTAATTACCGAGCACCTGAACGCACTAACTCACCCCTGGATTTTAAAGACGATGGACGAATCTCGAAGAGTTTCTCCCGCATAATTAGGAGGGTAAATTGATGACGGACAGCAGTTTTGGCGCGGAAAGTTGAAAATCCCGGGAAAAACTGACAGCACCTGTCTCCCGGTGAAAACTTACACTAAATTATGAGCCTTCTTCCCCGTAATGGGTAATTTGTCCGGATACTTGGATTACAGGGATTTATTAAACAATCATTTTTTCTTGAAACATGAGTTTGTGTGTCATGAGAGATGTGCTCGAAGAAGGGAAACGTAGGTCATTGGGTAAATTTCATTGGATGTGAAGGTTGGACACTGAAACCATTGACTATAAAACCTATACAATCACTGCTGAAGTATATGACGAATATGGTATCGAAAAGAAAATGAATGTTTAAACACGTTGGTTTAGTCCAATATTTTTGACTAATGATTTTGAGTGTCCTCTTTTCAGTCCCAATTGTTAACAAGAAATCTCTCCATGTGCAAGTATATGACTTGTTATAACTTCCAACAATATATTTTCATTTACACTAAAATAAAATAAAAAATGTATTAACTTGTGTGTTGCTACCCACCTATTACTGTTGGTACTGAACCTGTTTTACTATAATACTTGACTAGTAGCTATAAATAACTTTTTCCCATTCACAGTTGTCCTAAAACAAAACTATAAATACCCCTCCCAGTATTTAGGTTCAGATTTGTGTCTCCATGATGTGAAAAATCAATACCGTTGTAGCTCGAACGCGGCAGTATTGGAACATTCTGATGCAGGTTTGTCTCTATTAATCTTATCCCCCTCCCCCAACAACCCCTATCAAAGTGACAAATGAACCAGTCTGGTTGTGAAAGGGTTGATCGGCATTTTCGTCGGTTTGTTCCGACATGTAAGCCTAAGGCGACCACAGAACAACGTGAATAAAACTGTCGAGATCTACAAAGTATAGGTTGAATTTAAGAAATTCAATCCTTCACCAACTTCATGAACAATTGTCACTATACAAAAATACAAAACAGAAATTTACAAAGGAATGGCATGTATGATTCTCAGAGTTGAATCTATAGTCAGAGGTCTTTATGAGGTAAAATTTTGAAATTATTTTGTCAGATACGAGTTTCTTACTTTTTAGAAAAAATTCAATGTAGACAATGTAGACTTTTTAGAAAAAATCCTAGACTCCTTTGGAGAAGCGGAGAGGGTGCCGTCCTATTCTTTGCCGTGGGGGTTATAAACTGTCAAACCCGTACTAACCTAACCTAACCTAACCCTAAAACAAGTTGTGCTCATCCTGCTCGATTTTTCCACCCCTATACCCAGGCCACCCACCGCACTGTGTAACCGGTCACTGTACCTGGTCGGCACTCGCCCCGCCTAGCCTCAGGTTGTAAAATGATCATCAAAGTTTTTATACAAACGGCACTCGGCCCTGTACTCTAATCGTTGACATATATCCGTTAACTATTTTAGGTAGTACGTAGTAGCAAAATCATAGACCGTTCTCAAACGATAAACATAATGTAAGGTAAAACACTGTGTTGATCACAAGTCTTGTGGTCAACACAGTACGGTGTCCCCCAAGGTTGTCTCTTCGGGCCGTTGTTTTCCACGCGCCAACAATGAAAATGACAAACTGAATAATGCATGAGTGGAATTAGTTAGTTTAATTGGCGTCTCGCTACGCTTCCGCCATCTAGTGTGTGACTTTGTGCAGGAAACACCGCGTAGTCATTAAATAATTTACACGGACGCCGAGACGCGGCGCTCTGGTTAACCAAAACTAAAAACGCCCCAATTAGATACAGTGGATGGTCTGGTCGGTGTGACCGGTGTGTCTGTGTGAGTTGTATGAAGGGTGGGACGGTGATTTGTCAACTGTAATCTGTGATCTTTACGACAAATTGTCGATTGTGTAGATGTCTGATACTAATGTTTTTTTGGAAATTTGTTTGGTTGGGCTTCTTTGAATGCCATTTCACGATGAAGGGAGGAAATGTTACTTTTTGAAAGCTGTAAAGATTTTCATTGAATGTTATGCACGTTACCTTTAAAAGTGCATAAAAGTGCGTGAAGATTCGAAAATCTCATTGTCCTGCAATTTTTTAAGCAGTATTGAACGTGTTTCTGATTGAATGATTGAATAAACGGTATCAGCAATCTGACACATACTTGCTCCCATTCGCTTGTCAACCATCTTTATCATGGGCAAGCGGTGGGAGTAGTTATGATATTTTATATGAAAAATCACAAAAGTTGCAATAACTTTTGAACCGTAATTTTTGTAGCAATAGGGGTTGCTCTATTCTTTTAGAATTGTAAGAACCATAAGATACTACTGTGAGTTTAATCAAAACTGGTTTATTTAAAAATCCGATTTTCCGTTATTTGAAAATTTAAAACACCCTTATTAGGTATTTCGACAAACTTTACTAATGCGACTAAAATTTTAAATCTTAAGATAGGCTCACAACGGATGAACTCAGCCGTTTTCGCTGTAGTATGACGAAAATGTAAATATTTTTTTTTTTAAGAGGTTGGCGGCCTCTTTAACATTGCATTTGCCCGTCCACATAGACTGACTACAGATCTGTGCGTGGAACGTATCCAGCAAAGCAAGGGGTGAGCCGGTACAGTACAAAGGTGAACTGTCCTGATAAAAGTTTGTGGTAGTGACCAGGATCCGAACCCACGACACTACTGCCTTGGGCCCGAAGTCCGTGACCCTACCAACTGAGCCACCGACTCACCAAATCACTATCGAGCTCAGTGAATAAAGGTAATTCATATACAATAGAGTTTCATATAAAACAGTGGTTCGGACTCTTTCTCCAATTACCTCATAGTCATAGTCTAATTACTTTTCAACACGTACTTTGGCAAAACTAATATTTTCTTAAGAGGGTTCACGTCTTCAGTTAAGCGACACAAAAGAATTTTGAGACGACTGAAGTTGCTGAAATATTGAACACTTAAACGAAGAAGAATGGCGCTCGCGACCAGATTTGACAGTTGGGTAGACTCTAATGAGATACTCGTCACTGCAACGCGGGATTGTTTTGCGTTCTATTTCTCACCTTCACAGAAGCGCCATTTTTAATTTCTCAAGGGACCCCCCCCTCCCCCCCCTTCTACAAGTTCTGGTTCTCTTATCCCTCATTCGTGTTTATTATTTTTATCGAGATATTTCTCCAGCGACCTAATTGCGTTGAAATGGTTCGCTTTTCGAATGCTTCAGGTTTAAAATAAAAATAATGAAACTATTCAGTTGATTACGTTTTGAATTTAAAAGGATTTTATATTTGGTTAAACTATATATCATCCGATACGTCGTTTATACGTAAGAGGACTATTACGAATTTTCCTGCACACACAAAATTGGATTTTTAGAGTCAGAATTAAACATATTATACATATTTAGCCACAACCTCTGTGTTGACCACGCGGTGACGAAAAAGAGCATCCTTTCTCTACATATTTTTCATCTGCTTCCTTTCATCACGATTTCTTAAACGTATGATGATTATTGTTTAAGATTTATTTCGAGCCTTCCAGATTTGTCAGTTTGTTATGCGAACATGTTTCTATTTACTATTTCTTTTCCATCATCTTTAGTAGGGAACAATATATGTATTCAATGAATGAGCTGTCTGCAACCAACTTCCCAATGAGGCTGGAAGGAGAATCGTGGGGAGATTCGGCAGTTCTGCAGTCCTTGCATATTTTACTCCTCGCGTTGTGGACAAATTTTCGTACAATCTATCTATGTTTTCTGCACTCCAAAGCAGATCTAACTTCTCTAGTACCTAACCGAAGGACAGTAGCTGTATATCTTGACAATCTTTTGCAACGTGAAGTCCATATCCTACTTCTCCCGTTGTGAAAGAAAGTACATGAAACCTACCTATGTTTTCTACATTCTTCTAATGTCTTAACTCCTGTAGTCCCAGGCCAAGATGAAGAACATTTAATTATTCCTATCATCTTCGGCAGTAAAATTCGAAGTGCATATTCTACTTCTTATGTGAATGAATGTTGGATCTGCTAATAAATAGTTTTTTCTACACTTTACCTTGGAAACTTCTCCGTTCTCTAGCCAAAATGAATGGTATTCAGTTATCATGATCATCAGTGTTGAAGAGGAGTTCTAGAACAGCTCCAGCTGATCACTTACGGAAACATCACGAAAAATCTCGACCATCTTCAACATTTACCATGAAGTATACCATCTTCTTTTCTTGTCAAAGAACTACCATAGAATCTATCCATGTTTTCTACACTCCTGTGGTAACTTCTCTAGTACAAGCCAAGACGAAGGACAGTTGTTTATCTCGACCATCTTCGTCGGTTACGCCGCAACTCCATGCATATTCATTTCTCCATCAACCATGGACTTCACAATTACTTGGTCACAGGCGCTGGTCTCTTGGCGGACCTTCTGTCAAGCTTTGAACACTCTCCTCATTTCCCTTTGATGTCCCGATACGAAGACGATATTTTAAGTGCAAGCTAACACCGATTGCCTATTTTGTAAATGTTGGTTACATAAAGACTCGAGTTTGGACGATTCCGACATAGAAAGTGATCTTTGAAACTATAAAAATCTTTGTGAAATTGTGAATAAAGTCATTCTGTCTATAGAACAACATTGTGATATAAGCAAATTGAGAACTACATTATCCAGTTTCTCATATTACAAAACTACACGTTTCTTAAAATTCCAGCAGGTTTTCTTTCAATTGTTTCTATGAACATTCATCTTTGATGGCAACTCTATCGTTGTGGAAAATGCATTCGGATAATTATTTAGACAACTTCTTTTAATATTTCAAGTTGCATCACTATCTTTGTATATGAAACCGACGCAAAGTGTAACCTATAAGTCATTAGTTCTAGGTATCTATAAAAAGCAGAGTACAAGAATTATACTGTAAGGTGGCACAAAGATTAAAAAGAGTAATAGTTGGGTAAAGGCATATTTTTAGAGTTTGAAAGTTTATGGACTGGAATTGTAGTTGAAATTGGAGTTAATTATAATCTATTATTGGTAGTAAGTAAGTAGATCAAATGAAAACAAAATTCAAATATCTAAAGGTGATTCCAAAGATTTTAAGTTTTCGGGTGGTCTCAGTTTTTCTGCTCTGTTCTTTTATTTTACTTTTGTGTTTTGTTATTTTTAAATCGACGGCTTCGAACCAGCTCATGATGTCACCTTGGTGTTTTGCGGGATTTTAAGTACGGGCCTCCACGACTTAACTAGAGACAATTCACGCTAGTCATGTATGGGAAATTACAACCACCTAGTGTGTTCAAAAGTTATTTAAATATAAAAACACCGTACGGCGGTGCAGGTATGCTGCAGTGACATCTTGGTCTGATTCGTCCCCGAGGGATCTCCCTCCCTTCTTAGACCCGTAAATTATTTAAATTTAATCACGCGCCTTCGTCCCCTGCAAATTCAATTATGCTCGTATTAATGCCCGGCTTTCGTTTGTTTACGGACTTATTTTTGTCTTCTGTGGATCTTGGATTTGTAATATGGATTGTATTAAAACGTGACAGGTCTCGGAAGAGGGAAATCAGAGAGTAATATTTTTTCGTCGTGTTGTTTTCTTGTTAGAAGTAAACGTGATTTTGGGAGTATTTTAGGAGTATTTTGTCAATTTATGTGGTACACTTGTGATTTGTAACACACTTTTTTAAATGTTGAAGTTTTATGTGAAAACAGTACATGGGTCGGTGGGAATAAATCTTACAATCAGCTTTTATAAACCTATAAGGTTTAAAATTCACTTACATATAAAATTTAACGCACATAAATACCATTGCTACATATTATAAAGCCATATTACTACATTACCAATCTCAATGGAAACTGAACACATTTTAACCCAATTATGAATTGGGGCGTGTAGAATGGAGTGAGTTGCCTTATGTAGCCTCATTTCTTTGCCGGGATCATTCCCTCAAATCTCGATGGTCAAGAAAAGCTGAGCACAGTTTTAAACTTCAAAGAGATTGATTTTGACAGACAAAGGTCATTTACCAAATAAAAATATTCGAATATGGTACATGAAAATGAAGCTTAGAGTGTGTAGATTTGCCAAAAATTATTGTTTTGGACAAATAAATGTCTTATCTGTCCCATAAGCCGATTTCAGAAAGGCTACGACTAACATGCTTCCAAAGTTTAAATTTTTTAAATTTAATTTATTTAATGAAACAGCTGGTCAATGCAATTAGCTGGTGTTTGTTTATTTACTCGAAAAAGATGTTTGTGATGCTTTATTTAGATTGAGGAAATGTACATTATTTAGTAAGAGGGTTATGTTTGGTTAAAAGTTTTCTACGGTATTGCTCACAGTTCATGTTGTAATTTATATAGTAAACTACATGTAAAGAGGCTTGACTAAAATTGAAGAATCGTGGTAAAACATCTCATTCACGAAGCATCAATATCAAGTAATTGATGTTCGCTACACTTGAGGTATGTTGGTATTTTTCTAGTAATCGTGGTATGTTGTCATACTCTTTTGAATCTTAGTACTAAAGGTATTATCATCAAAAGTAGAGTTTTGAAATAAGTAGGTTTACACTTTCAAATCAGTTTACCTTTTCAAATTAATTCATAGAGTTGCTGTAATTTTAAACACACATCAGTACCTTATACAATTTAATGGCTGCATAGGTTACATTACCTTCCCTTTGCAAAGCAGAGGTATTGCAGATCGTATGTTTAAATTTAAAATTTTCAATTTTTCCAGGAGTTTTAAATTTTCCATCGATAAAATCAGATGGAGACAGTCATAATTTTACTGACTTGTGAACGACTTCAATAACTTTCATGGTCTAAAATGCACTTTTAGCCAAACAGATTGCAAAACGGCAGGTGCAAAAGTAAACCAATTCGCTCCAGCTACAATTCGGGTTTGTAACCACTCATAAAACTTGATCGTTCCTTTCGAGCCGGTGACCTAATTAAGGAAAATCACTAAAACGAAGAGCTCATCTATTCAGCAGTTAAACCTCTTGATGGACTGTAAACGTTAATTTATTTGTTTCGCAGTGTTGATTACTCTATGGCTTTGTCCTCTGTGGCAGATGGCTCGTGTCCTGTCGCCAGTTTCCTGTTCCGTTTCCGGTCTCCGGACAGATGCAGTGATAAGGTTATTTCCATAAACATTAGCATTGGGTTAATTAGCTGGGTTAGACCAACGCGCTATACAGTGTCACCAATATAACAAAATAGATCGTTATACCACGCTTGGTAAAAACTGTGTATCCCATATCTCCTGATTTACCCTTCATTATCATGAAAATAGGATAGTGTTGCTACCACCTAATCATGGAACATTTAATAATACACTCCTTTTTCGGAGATAAACCTAGTTGTCCCTTATTTGAATTTGATCCTAAATTTGATTCGATTCATCCCTCATTAAGGAAATAGTCCCTATATAGCTACCATCCAGCATTGTATGATTTTTGTACATTGTTGTCTTGGAATAAAGATTGATTTGATTTGATCCACAGTTAATTTCTTTAACATATGTCAATTTATTTCTGGTTTTACTGTGCTGCTACTTAGCTTTACAACTCTATGTAACAATTATTGTGTTCTTTTGATGGAATAAAGTATTTTTCATTTTCATTTTCATTTTACCAACAAATATATTAAAACTAAGGGAGTAAATTAAAACATATTGTAAAAGAAATTAATTTAAAACTGACACTTTATTTTATTACTTTAGTTTATTCTAAACAGTTTCATTTAACTAAATTATTTGAAAACCTGGGTAGAGGCAGTTCATTTAGATGGGATGTCTATTTATTTAAGTATTTAAATATCAATGGTACTGTAATACCACTATGCAATATTGCAATATTTGACTTACAGCCGAAATCACAATTAAACGCACGGCGTCCAGGTATGCAATATGGATACACCGTGTGTTTATTTTGCCGCTGACGCCTGTCACAACTTGATCTTACAAACCCTAGTGTATTGGCTCTGCTGGTGAGGAACTATTTTCTTCTCTTCCCCCACTAAATATAATATACGTTTGATATTATGTCAGTAGTAGATTATGTACTTAGTTGAAGTGCTAGTAGTTATTGATAGTGTCGTGAGCTAGTAGACTAGCTCGCTCACAGTAAAATAATTGACTAAATAACATTTTTGTCATACTGCAGCAAAAGCCGCCATTTTAATGCATGCGTTGCGGGTGTAAAGTAGCATTTTCGTTTTAGTCTCTAGGGAGTAAAAATCAGCTGTTGTAAACAGTTGTAAATTTCGATTGTGGTGCTCGTATTGATAGAAATTATTTATCGATTGATTTATGAGGTGAGGTTTTAGTCTATTGTTGTCGATTGCTCGACATATCGATGGTACAATACAGCACAGTCGTAATAGACGAAATAATTGAATCACTTACTAAACAGCTGCTTATTTGCATTAGCAGAACTGCAAACAAGCTGGAAGTGGTTTTGAGAGGTTATCTTTACATAAACATTATTATTTCGTTTTCTAGCCTTGTTTTTGTTAGTTAACGATGCAATATGACGAAAAATATAGGTAGTTCACCACACGGGCAAAAAGTGACTTTTTAACCCTCACTCATTTTCTGACCTCGGCTTCACCTAGATCGTAAAACCCGACATTGGGTCAAAAAGAGTCACTTTAGGCCCTAGTGATGAAATATACTATTTTGACATCTATGACTGGTTCATTCGACAATGTTCTGGGAAAAAATCTACAGCTGGTATAAATAGATGAAATAACTCAATCAATATTTTTTAAGCCAATGTCAATAATACTCAACTCTATTCTCAATCGCTTGTCTTGAAATTAATTCATAACCAAACAAATTCACTAGTCAAACCGTGTCGCCACACCCGGGTCGCGGTCGTTACCGGTGACGTCACATCGTTTACGATGACCCACGGCGATGTACCAATCGTTAACGATATCTCCCCGGTCATCTTGTCCTGGTATCGGCTTATCTATGAGCTCACTCTGGTCCTGCCTACAGCATACAGCGACTTTCTAGACGGAGATAAGGTATGTGGTCGCTCGAAATCGAGCATAGAATTATTTGTCGAATCGATACAAAATAGACTAGAGTCCCTTTGAACATTATTGGTTTACATGAAAAAGTGTCCTGCTCAATTTTCTGAACATCCGATTGGTTATAGAGCTCGCCTTATATTCTGAAGGTTGCTAGCTCGGTTCCAAGCGTAGCAGATTTTGTACACAGATATTTGTCATTGGGCTTATTTATGATACTTTTTAGTGACGTTAGATAGTGACAAGACTATGGATTAAATAGTCCTTGTTGGATTTTTGAGTGTGTGGAAACCACAAAAACGTGAACAGTTATTATGGAAATCTTGTTTATACAAATATACTTTCACCTGATTCATGGTATTGGTTTTGATAATTCAGTTATTGTGACAAAAGTAGGTCTGTAGTTTAGATTTGCTCGGTCAAGGTCATATCTTGAAATAGATCTCCGATGTTCGTGTTGTGTATTTTGAGAAGACAGCAGTCAAATATCATACGGAATGTCTCCAACTCTTTAGTCATCTTTAGTTCACGAGAGAAAAAGTTGACACTTCAATTGGTAATTTAATGAAGGGTTTAAGTTTAGTTACTTTCTGTATTGTATTTTATAAATGGACAGTATATGTATATGTATTGTTTTTTACTTTCTCCCACTATACATAGTATATGCACAAATTTTTTTTCGTCAAAACTTTTCGGTTTTGAGTTTTGTGTGAATACATTCCTTTTGGTTTTGACCTGAACTCCCCTCCCCCAAAAAATGGATTTAAAAGTGTTGTCTGTGTGTATTTATGTGTGGTGAATGTGTATAGAGCTACAAAACACACCTGTAGTCCGACTTTGATAACAATGTTTTTTGTACATTGTTTATGTTGGTACTAAATATTATAAGGTTTTATACTCTAGGGTTTTATTTTTTGGATTGTTTATGGACACTTAGTTTTTTTACAGTACAGTAGTAGTATGGATAACCACTTACAATTTAATAATACATGAAAGTCAGTTATGGTTATAAAACAGTTTCCCTACACTAGCGGGAGTACACGGGAAATGTAAGGACGGTGGTTCGCCATATGTCAAGCCGCACTTCCGACCCCGCATAGATTATATCTGTCTTCTTTCGACGATTTATATTCGCATATTGCTGTATAACTTTACTTTGGCTTTCCTGGTGACTTCCTATGTGATCACAATATAGGAAACCAAAATGTAAAACTATGACAAAGTCTTTTTGCAAACCATATGTTTAGAAAATCTAATATATAAAATTCTCGTGTCACAGTGTTTGTCTGCAAACTCCTCCGGAACGACTTCACCGATCGTTATGAAATTTGGTGTGTAAATTCTGTAGGTATGCGAATAGGAAGTAAACTATTTCCCGTTTCGAAATTCTTAAAAGGGCTCCACCCCAGTGGCTCTGGAGTTTCCCATGTTAATCTTATGAGAAATGGAATTAATGAATCTTAACAGCTGTTTCAATTAAATAGCATTAAAGTTACAAGGATTACCAACAGGGTGCAGCACTATTATTTCTCGGAGTTTGGGCTCTACAGCATTTGGATGTCAAGTTAAATCACATGTTTTTATTATTTGTAATTTAATATTTATAAACAAAACAAATACATCTGTTATTATATTGCTAAGAAGTTAATATTCAGGTTTTGTAATGTAGTTAGAGGTTAGGTTTTGAAATGTATGGTTAAGTATTTAAGTTTAATCTGTGTTTTTACAGTGAACAATGCCAGCAAGGCGAAGAGGGTCAAATTTTGGCCGTCTAACGGCTGGAGCTATACAAAGGCGAAATCTAAGAGCCCAAAGGACAGACGTCCAAATTCAACAGGAAAATGAAGTTGTGCGCGTGAACATGTCGCAATTGCGCGCATCACAGTCACAAGATGATCGCGCTGAAAGAAATGAAGAAAGACGACTACAACAAAGACAAGCGCGTCGATACGTAGTTGAAGCACGCAGAGAAAATGACATACGACGACAACAAGTGCATCGAGCTTTTATATCGCATACATTCCGTCGTCTAGCATTTGAGTATGAACCCGACGTTAAATATTTTGATCATTCCCAAGTGGCGATTGGTGATATGGACAATGAATGTGCGAATTGTAAGGCGCTTAAATTCAAAAATGAGCCAGCCGGGATGTGTTGCGCCACAGGTAAAGTGCAACTACCAGTAATTGAATCACCACCTGAACCATTGAAAGGTTTACTTAATGGTACGCATCCTGATTCTAACATGTTCCTGAAATCAATTAGAGCATTCAATTCATGTTTTCAAATGACATCGTTCGGAGCAACAGAAATAGTTAACAATAATGCTGCAAATGGTCAACAATTTAATACAACGTTCAAAATCAAAGGCCAAATTTACCACAAAGTAGGCTCATTGCTTCCTATGCCAAATGAACCACATAAATTTTTACAAATTTACTTTATGGGTGGCGAGGACACCGAAAGTGCGCAAGCCAATCGCGTGGATGCACGTTTAAAATACAATAACCTTAATTCACAATTTGCCAGACGTATTCTCGGCGAGCTGGACGATTTATTGAATGAGCACAATGAATTGTTGAAATTGTTCAAATCACACATGCACAAATTGCAAAGCGACAATCACGCAATTATCATCAATCCTGATAAAACACCATCTGGAGAGCACATTCGTAGATTCAATGCACCTGTTGTTGACGACGTTGCTGGAATTATGGTTGGCGACCGTACAGCTAAGCGTGAAATTGTTATTCGCAAAAGAAATAACAATCTTGAGTTCATTGCTGATACACACCGTTCATACGACGCTCTACAATATCCACTAATGTTTTATAAGGGGCAAGACGGATATTACATAGATATTAAACAAAAAGATCCCGCTACAGGAGCTGAAACAAACAAGAAAGTTAGCTCGAAGGATTTTTATGCGTATCATCTGATGATTAGACGCGATCATGACAACGTCATTCTACGGTGCCGTGAACTTTGCCAACAATTCATGGTCGACATGTACGTGAAAATAGAAAACGAACGACTACGATATTTACGATAACGTTGGGTAATACAATTGGACTACTTATATATATAAGTTGATATTTAGGGGAAACCTATAACTTAGGCGATACGAAGTTCGCCGGGTCAGCTAGTATTCTATAATATTGGTTTGAGATTTTTTGAAGTTATACTGCAATTTTAACATTTTAACTTTCCTACGCATTAGCCTACCACAGTGTAAGTAAGATATGAACAATTTTCATGAGAGTTCTGTAATTATAAATGTAACTTGTTGGTAAATAAACAAGTTTGGATTGGACTAAAACTCTAATAGACTGTAACTTGGGTCACAGAAAGTGTTAACGTGGTGGTAAAATACATAATACATAATAATTTAGTAAAAGTACTAGGGTCTATTGTAATGATAAAATAGCTTGTTGGCTATGTTAATCAAAAGTTGCTGCTTAATAAAATACCCAATTGATCTTGGAAACTTTGAAAGCGAGTAAATAGTGTTCTAAATCTAAATTGAGCTATACAAGTTTTGAAGTTAAAATCTGCAATGTTTTTATTTACCTAATGTCATTAAATTATGATGATTTTAATTCTTAAACTGATCCATACATTTAATTGTTGTTTATGCTTGGCTGACTTAAACCTGACTAAGACTAGATCTAAAAGTACCAGATTGAGAGGCCCTATGTTTATTTTTTTTACATTGATGTTAAAAATGACATTGTACTGCCATTGGACCCAACTTTCCCAAACCCTTATCAATAAACCTTTATGATTCTGAATTGAGAAACCCGTTACCTAAAACACAAATAAAATATAAAATTACACTACATAAATATATTCACACCATAAAAACTCAAAAAAGTTATCTTAGCGTTCAACCAACTCAAATATCCCAACGTGCATAGATGAAAGTGTTTATTCAATGGTGATAATGTTCATTTTGACCTCCCCCCTCCCCCACCCCTTAGCGTACCAAAGTCACGTGACCGGGTGTATCTAAATGACGGAGTCAAACAACAAAACGTCCGACAACGGATTAGCGTTCCCCAAGGGCATCAAACAATTTGCATTGGATTTTACTCCCCTTGCAAACATACCAGCGTTATTGCGCCCTAGATTGGCTTGTAGATATTGAAAGATCAGGACGACTAGTTTGGAATCATTTTTTAATCAGATAAATTAATTATTGATTCCATGTAAGGGTGTCTGTGTGTTTGTAGTATCTCATTGGGTGTCACTTTTAATTCCATAAGAAACCTGATTGGTATGTCCAGTCAATATCATATCAGCACAATATTTGGTTTTAAATAAATAAAAAGTCTTTAAAATTTTTGTACCACGTAATATTTTGTAAAGAAACGTGTCACCGTTTGCACGGATTAATTTCGACTGTTAACAACCTATTATTTTAATTATTTATGTTCAATGAAACTTCTGATATCACCAGCCCTACGTTTTGAGTACTAACTGTTTGATAAGTATTTTTTGGTCATTCGAACGTGTTAAATGATCAACCTTAAAGCTAATGAATATTTCACCGATTGCGTATACATTGTAGGTAATTTAGACCAACAATGTATAAGACTACAGAAGCTGAAAATGGTTTGATTACTAAGAAATGTAAAGACAAAGTGCACAAATCGCTTGGTTTTGAGAAGGAACAAATATTACTAGACCAACACAGGCATTTTAAAATGTTGTTATACCAAAACAGACATTTTAAAATATTGCTAGACCAACACAGGCATTTAAAAATATTACCAGACCAACTAATTCAATTCAAAATTTTACTTCATCAACCCAGGCATTTTCAAAATGTTTAATTGAAATAAAAGTAATCTTAAATTTTTTCTGTAAATTTTCAACAGGCATAATCAAAGCTCAACACAATTTATATTTTATTTTATTTCTCTTCCCATTTCTTACACTGAAAAAGGACATGCCTTTTATTGACATATCCCTTGTTTTAATTTGTAAAACATGATATTTTGGCCAAGAATGTTCGAGTTGGAGGCCTCCACCCCCGGGGCAGAACCTATGCGGTTCCCAAGATTTGTAAAATATGGGATAATTGTTGGTTTCGACCAAAAAACTGGATGGACGAAATAGTCGCCTCCAGCTTTTAGGCAAAAAATAAAATTTAATTACATACCTGGCAGATTTGTCGTTTTACGAAATTGGAAACCACTCCAGACCACTGTTTTGTGAACATAACTTAATATATTGATCATTTATATATATATATATATTTGATATATATATTTGATATTTTGAATATATTTGATCTTTTAGAATATTTTGTACTGTTTGGGCTTAGAATAAATTGGTATTAAATGCAACTCAATTACGATGTGTTTAGATTATACGTATTTATGCTTATTAATTTTTCAACCATAAATAGGAGATGAATTTTTTTTCTGTCATATTCTTTGACATACATCTTAGCTTTTCCTCTGTTTTTAGCATAAGTTTAGCCGTCTGGTAGTTCTTGTCATATGTGTTATCTTAATCTACTTGAATATGGTCCATTGTGTTGTTGATAAGTTTTGTTGGGAAAAAAGTTTTTCTTTTACCAAATGTATGTTTTTTTGTGTGTTATGTTATTCTTCATTGTGTTAGCTTAATTAGTTTTCCTGCCGAAGCCTGCCAAATTTGAGAAACCATTTCTGATATATGGATAGCTGTGTAGTTATAGTGCTCGCCTAGTATTCAAAAGGTTGCCGGATCTATCCTCTGTAGCTTTTGACGGTTCAAACTGGACCGAGCTGTTCCTGATCATTGGTCTAAATAATGATCCTGACTGCTGAAACAGCTGATCTTAGTCAGTAACAAAACTACACAGATCATCTCAAAACATTCTTCACTCCTTCACTCATATTTGGGTTAAAATACGCACCTAGGTGGCGTACCCATCTCAATTGATAATGATAATATTTCTTCATTGTAATCAATACCCTTATCAAGTTCGTTTTATACATAAAATCGTTCTTATAGTTAACGTCCTTCAGTATAGCATACTTTACACGATAAACGTATGGCGTGTGATTACACATATTCCTATGTTTTCCCAGTTGCTGGAATGTGACAACTTCAGGAATCCTACATCAGGGTCTCGTATCCTGGGCGGGTCGTCAGGACAGGTGTGAGATATGGGTCCTGCAGGACGAGTCTGTTATTATCAAATAAATCTGTCGGGTCCTGCCAATCGGTAATGACCGACATCACATACTCCGTTCCCAGGAGTCGTCTACCTAGAGCTCAGAAGTGTACTGTACCAAGGTAAAGGTGTAGTTTTGTATGAGTACATTCTTTTTCTCCCTTGGTTAGAACCTAGAAAAAGAATCCCCAGGTCCCCCAGGATCTAGGGTTGTTTTCCACATTACTTTATACTAGGTGTTGAGGTTATATCATTATCACTTAGATAAAATAGTTTGGAAATTTGTAGGATTTGAACACAGGACCTTAGTGATCGAAGTTCCATGCTTTACCACTAGAATAGTTCGCTCCCGACTCTTCTGGCGTGCAAATTAGATAAACAAATTGTTGACTTTGTGTAATGTGAATAAGTAAACGTTAAGAGAGTATTTGTAACTTTTTTCAGTAAGCACTTCATTGCAAATGCATTTGTGGAACTTTAGAAGGATTGCCTATTGCCCACTGTGCAACAATACTCCTTTAAAGAGAGAAAATTTACTATATTTAGCCTTATAATCAGTCTCACACAACTTTATCTCTCATAAACCTAACATACAGGAATGGATCTAGATATTCAAATGAGTTCACCTAGTTATTGACAGACACCCAAAACATCTCATGGATAAACATATATCTACAACAAATCTTCCAAGACTTTAAATTTGTAGGGAAACTAATTGAACTGAATATCCAAGTTATTAAATTCCCAGTTACAGCTTTGCCAATGAGAATACCCCATGTTAGGATGGGTGAAACGTCTGATTTTGTAGAGTAAATGCCATTTTGACGCGGCTCTCATAGTAAGACCGAGAATTTTATTGGTGATACCGTCCGTGGTCATTTTAGCCTACGAATGAAGATATATGTAAAAATCTTCTAATGAACCAACTATATTTGTTCCACATACACCCGAAACTAATATTGGAAAAAAATCATTTTTCAACATCGAAAACTTCAACCTCCTCAACTTCTCTGTCTTCGACAGTGAATAAAATATGTCACCTTCGAGCGAATCTCAAATGACCGTCATAAAGCTGGCGAAGACAAGCCGGACGTCTTATAAAACAGTTTTAGTAGGCTCTGTTCGACCAATTACGACATTTCATTGCCCGCTTCGAGCTTGGCTCATTAAAAGATTATCTTTACTGCTTAACACCGACATCTGGAGGAACTTTGAGTGTCGCCGAACTCCTTGCGACACCGCGGTAAGTTCAAGTTGTAGGCAAGATACAGGTGTGGGGTTTATAACTTGTAAAGTTCAAAATATGAGTGAAATAATCAAATAATCATTTGGTCATTAGTGTTTCTCTGAGGTATTTCATTGTGTAATCCAGTCGTATTCTGTTCTAGAAGAATCCTTATTTTTTAGTGTTTATCTTCGCCACTGGCAATTTTTATGTTTGCAAGGAAACGGTCTAAGCCCTAGTCTTGTTACTTCCAGATTTGAAGGCAAGCGCTATAACTACTTGGCTTAAAATGGAATATTTGATTAATTTACTTCTTCTCCAACCCTTTATGATGCGAGCTAACTAATTCTGGAATGCATTAAAGCTAAAGCTTATTTAAAACCCAAAACTTCACGAAGCTATTAAAAACTCTTCAAACAAATCAAAAACAATCCTCTAAAAATTACGACCCATCACTAGTAATTTCGCTGTGAAGTCCGGCGACCCGCGCCATAATGTCGTGGCCCCATTATGTAAACAGGTCCCCGTCGCGGCGGGAACATATTAAAAAGCAATTTGGTACAGCAAGGACAGAACCCCGGGGCCCGCACGACGAGGTCCAAATAACAGCTGTTTTGGAATGTCCCCACGGCGGGTAGCCGCCCACTACGACTATGACGAGCGGTGGACATTGGGCGGGAGGTTGTCAGCTGTGAGGATCTGAGAGTGTCTGGAGGGAAATCGGTGTATAACATGCGTCATGTTTATTCCGAAAATCGATGAAGTTTTTCTCACACTGCTCACACTTAAGTTATAGTTCGCTAATCACTAGGGTAGATTAAACACATAATTTTCCTTATTATAGTCTGTATGATGGAACGTGTTCCCTACCTCTTCGTCTACCTGGGACTGACAAAACCCTGTGCCAGTTCCCAATAAGACTAGTGTCATTAGACAGGTTCCATGATACATGCTATAACTAGAATTTAAAGATGTTGATCTGTTCAATACGTTTATCAAAACGACGCATAGGTTTATTTTAAGGTATGGATGTAGAGTTAGTGAATAATCTGTGTAGCTTTTTTTACTGCCTAGACCATATGTTTCTTTTGCGAGAACCAAAAAGTCGACATTTCTTGATCATTGGATTTGTATAAATAGCCATGGCGAAATAAAGTGAAATAAACAGATGGTATTGGTTTTGGTCAGAAACAAAGCTTAACATATCATCTCACTCAATTCTTTACTCGGTGTCATATTCAGCCGAAATTGTACACATAATACATATTTTAAGTGTGATTGTAGAAGTAAGTGAAATCAAAAAGGAGGCACTATTGAATACATTTCCTCACTATAGGTAGGTATAAATGGGAATTACAAAACAAAATACATTCATTATTTTGTAGTTGTTTTTCTCTGTGCATTGTCATTTTTCACTATCGTATGTACTTTACTAGAGTAGTCAGCACAGAGGTTGCTGTATTTATTCTGTAAAAATTGTGAATAAGTTTACAAATTAATAAATTTACACATATACTGAAGTTGAGTGAGGTGCGGGGTTTTGAGATTGTGCATCAAAATTAATTGATAGTTGCTCTTTGGCGACTCATGCGATTAAGAAATTGAGGAAAATCAAAATTTTTTAATCAATTGATGAACTGTTCACATCAATTTTAAACAATATTTTTTCCATTCGTCAGCTATATTCTGTTCTCAGAAGAGATCGCACCACGGATCTTTATGTCGAGGGTGTCAGGCACAAATAAGCTCAAAGACGGGTTAATTTTTCAGTTCGCCGTTTAAGGGTCCCCTGCGTCCAATTCACGCTCGGCGCTAGATTAATTATTAGAAAACCCCCCTCTTGCCAGCACTCCAGGACGGGTTAAAACATTGAAAACACCACCCGAGACACGTCGTAAGGGCCTCGAGCTCACTTTTCTGTTTAAAGTCGTCGGTTGTAAAACTCCCCCGGTGAAAATTAACTCGAGCAGCGACCCTCGGGAGTTTTGGATTTGGGGGTTGTGAGTCAAGATGTACGGTTTGTGAAACAAAACTATACTGCTTGGTGATGCATATTACTTTCACAATATTCGTAGAAGTTGGGAAGATTCGAACAACTATGATGTACCAACATCAATTAATATGGGGACTCCAACAAGGTGCGTATTTTAACCCAAGTATGAGTGTAGAATGGAGTTTGATGCCTTGTGCAGCTTTGTTACTGATTAAGATGTGTCATTAACCATGATCATATTTAAAGCCGATCAGGAACAGCTGGATCCAGGCTCGAACCACCAAAAGCTGTATTTTCTCAGGATCGATTTGGCAACCTTTTAATTGTTAGGCGAACACTGTAACCACTCTGCTACTATGGTGGTAGGTCCTTCTAATTCCTTGTCATCCTTTATCTTTATGATTGTAAAGATACTGCGTATAAACTACAAATGAACAGAAACAGGCACGTGGTTTTCTTAATAAAGTAAAGAAAAATTGAGGACGAGCGGAATTGTCCTATTCTGAGTAATCTGTTCTATTTAGTTTTCCACATGTGCTGTAATCTAGCTTCAAGTGGGCATTAGGCCATCGGCTTATACCGTTATCATATTATGGTGATTGGTGGGTTTTGAACTATGTCCCTGTCCTTCACTCTAACCACCTGACAAATCTTGTTCCTAACTGATGTACTACACAGTCAGTTATAATGAATAGATAATAAAAATGAAATAGGCAATAGGACAAATGTAAACTTGTAGGAAGGGGTGTGCTCTTTATAAGAGCCAAACTTGTAAAAACATTTGCCTAATGTCTTTACATCCGATTATCCGACGAAAAAAATCATGATTTTGAATTAGATTCAGATTTTACTGTATAAAATCACTATAATTAACTTTTGTGGTTATTAAGATAATGATTTTTTTCTTTCAAGGTTGCCTCTAATATAATAGAATATCATAAATTATACATCTATATTTTGATATTATTATTGTCTAGCCTATCCTTATCATTTTCCTTAAAATGATGAATCATGTTACCTAGAGATGATTGTAATCACTAAATTACAAAAATAAATGTAAGTTTTAATGCCATATATCACAGGTTCACATATAGCACTCGATGGAAATCAATTACAGTCGCAGTTTATCATCGTATCTCCGCCAAGGTGGACGTTTCGCAGGGCTGCACCTGGCGTCATCAGGCCAGATGACTGATAAGCCTTCTTATCAGTCGGCCAGTCACGACGAGCAAATTACACACCAGCGCTGTCTGTGGTTTTTGTAAAACCGTTCGCGAAGAAGAAGGCGGTTCCTATATCTGCGATTCGCCGTGGAACCTTCCCACCTCAGAAAAACACCTAAAAACGATAAAGTAAATCATTTATCTTTCGATTACCTGCAAGGAAAAACAATATCTTGTTTAATTAAGTTGAAACCCGTGTAATTAGGCGATAACTCTTTTCAATTTCTGATTTGGTACTGCTTCTTGTACTTGTATTTTTTTAAACATTGATAACCAAGAAATTGAGATGTGTAACAATATTCCTATGATTTATATAGTTCATCATTGTTGTTCTATCATTGCATTGAGGTTAATAAGGTTTTGAAGACATAAATTTTTAGGCTAAGGGCGTCTTAACCCCTTTCATGAGATTTGTATGTGTTATTGATACTAATTTCGTCGTTTTTCTATGAAATTGAGCCTATTAGGCTTCGGATCCTTTTAAAATGGTTCCGAATGGTATATATGGACTTAATATGGACTCTTGAACTAGCAATGGGATTTAATGACAAGACTTATATTCTTAAATGAACGGTCTTATAAGGATTCTAAGAAAAAGTGCAATGGAAATTTATAGCAAAAAAATATTTTACTTCATTTTAAACATAAATCTTCGTCATTTTTCCAACACTTTGAAAACAAGAGTTCAGGAATATCCAACAATTCCATTCGGATTACTGTGTTGAGCTGTGTAACCTTATGATGTACTTTTAATCGGTCCCAAGCCCGTGAGATATACGGTTAGGTTCCCGAAATTGGCAATTCGCTAAAGTATCACTTGCTATACAAAATAACCTGTTTGAATTCTGAATCCGAAAACATTTCGAAGTGTAAAAAGATTAAGTTGTAATAACTTAAATGTAGAAATACAAAACTTTTACTGAAGGAAGTGTAGAGAAAATGTATTAATGGTTCTACAAAGATTACCTGCAGTGACTACTAACTACTCATACCAACTTCACTGCGCACGATTAAAAACGTGTAATAATTTTACGTCCACAGCTCACAAAATACTTACATCGACTTTCAACAGAAAGTTCCTTGAGGGGGGACGAATGAAACCTCCGTCTTCAAACAACGCAACGTTCTGCATTCCTTTAGTCATTTCTAATCCGTCTTTTGTAGGGGTATTTTTAATTAAACGGTTAACTCAAGGCTGGATCAAACGAGTCAACCGCAGATGAACCGCACTCCAAGACATTCATATTTTAAACGCCTTTGCCGCTTTTTAATTTCAAATATCAACTTTGAACGTCTTTGATGATGAATTCGTTTTTACGTTTTGGTGGGAGGATTCTAAGGATGTTGGTGCAAAAACGGTATGGATCATAAACATAAACAAATTACGTCACTGGCTCGAAAGTAAACATTATTTCAAATGGAACTGTAAAAAAACTACCGCACTAGGTGTTAGGGTTATTAGAATAAGATCCGAGAGTGACGTCATTTGTTTATGTTTATGATACCTATACAGTTTTTGTCTAATATCCGTGGAGGATAACTCTAATGGATGTGAAGATCGCTCATAACGTATGTTGTAGTTCTTAAAGGCAAAAGTACAAATTTATGCTAAAGTTTACTTTTTGTCTTACAATTTTTTGAACTATTGTTGTTTTACTTTTATGGAAAGAGTTGTATATAGGGAGCACAGCAAGTGTAAATAGTTAGTGTTTATTTTTGTTTAGAGCCAAAAGGACAACAACATATTAAATTTTAATTAAGATTGGTGAGCTGGTTTTCTGAAAATACGACTGTTTCGTTCTTAAACTAAATTAATGGAATTATCACTAGGCCTATTAAAATTATTGAAAAAGAACACCTATAGATACTGACATGGTTTAGTACCCAAGACCAAATTTCATCAAAAAACACACACAAAGATATTACTTTAAAAAACACTTTGTTCAGGAAGAACCGGAATCCATTTCCACTCAAATCCCAAACTCGAAAAAGTTGACAAAAATATTTTTTACATATGTATGTATAGAGGGAAATATAAATATATCGTTAAAGATAGCAAACTTTTGAGAAAAAACTTCTGTATTTAATCACTAAAATATTGAAAACGCATCAGCTGTTAGATTTGTTTGTTTACCTTCTCCCTAATCTTTTGATTGTCATTTATAGATGTTTACATTACGTTAAACAACAAAGTGTCCTTGAAAAAAGCAATAAGTTCGATTGAGGTTTGCCTGTATAATTTGGTAAGTGTGTGATGTTTTTTTACAGTAGATTTAGTAGTGACTAGTAAACCTAACCCACATTCTCATAAAAGTAAGGTGAACAGCATAACGCTGTACCTTGTATACATCCCGCGTTATAAGGCATTGCAGTAGCGCGACGATCCCTGTCGGTTCATTACTTAACTGATATTAGGATTCAGGGGAACGCACGACAGGCAAGATTTTTATTAGTAAACCCATGATTCACAATTTTCCTCTGTGCTGTCGTGGAGATACACCTTCAGTCTCTACAGCGAGTAATAATGATATATTACGCGTGACTTTCGTGTGTCTTTATTTCCGGGGGTATTTTGTATAAGAATTTGTTTTTGCAGGTTTCAGTGATGTAAAGAATTTAAATGTTATGAAAAGTGTTTGCTTGAATAAATAGAGGTACACCGTTATAGATTTGTAATAGTAAAGGGTAGGCATAATCTAGAGATAGATAGAAGGAAATTTGGTTTCCGTTACTATAGAATTCGTTTTTGTTACTTTGTCATCTTATGTGATTTCACTAACCCTAAAAATTTGTAGCTAAATAAAAAGTTAATGTAACATCAATTTTTAGGTGAAGAGTATTTCACAGTTTAACATAAGTATTGGTAATTTTTTTTAAAAAATATATTATACTGTACACGAATCCGTCGACTGCTACTGTATAATTTGTCAATTGGGTTAGGTATAACCTTTCCCTTGAAGTTTTAGGTTATGAACGTAACCTAACCCTTAATAGTATTTGGATAGGCCTAATCGTAACATATCAAACTGAAAAACATGGTTGTATTCGCTTAACAAAATGGTAGAGAATAATGTATAGTGTGTATGATGGAACCTGTCTCTTGACTAGTCCGTGTACCTGGGGACTAAGTCCTGGAGGATCAGGAGACAGGTCCCCTCATACAGAATATAGTCGACAACCTACATAAAATACTCTAAACCTGCTTTGAAACTACTTTGGCTATACACACAAGGATTGTATAATTATTGTATTACACAATTTCTTATAGCGAAAATTATCTCTTCCCGTAATAAAAGAATACAACTGCACTAAGTCTTCCCTAACTTCAAACAGTGATGAAGTAAGCGTTTTTCCCAACGAACAATTAAAAAGGTCACTTAAGAAATGCCCGCTTTGATACAAAATTCGCTTCGGGGATCAAGCTTAATTCAGCGTAAAGAAGATCCGAGTTTTAATCTGAGAGCCAAACATTATCAAAGGCGACTGCTGATAAATAATCGAGCACCAGTCCTGTATAAACAGCTGAATTAAAAAAGTTAATTCCACTCTCGGACTCGGGCTATATTCTTTGTGCCTTTGAACTGGCTTAGTAATTAAGATCCAGAGACCGATATTCTCCGCCCTGTGATTGCGTTGCGATACATTTTTACTTACCTTTTAAAGTTAAGGGTTTAATTGAACTTGAAACTAAAAATATTCTTTATCGATGTGTTTTGGTATATGGACAATAAACAGTAATTCTTCGAACTTTGAAAATAAAACCGCATTCATACACATACTTCTTGTAAAATATCCACTATTGATTTCAGACAAACCAACTTACAATTATGAAACTAAACATTTTTCTACCATATCAACCCTAATGAATAATGTACAAAATTAAACGTTTTTTATGTAGGATGTACCAAATCCAGAGGTTCACTAGTCCAAATCTCACAATAATTGTTAAATGCAAACATGTATTTGACAAGTGTGCTTATGACAATACTTTGACTTTCAACTTATGTATAATATGATATCGGTTAAAGTTCTAAATGTATTAAAAATACCCCCGCGCAGCAACCTGCAGAATAAGCGAATTTCAACTTGTCTGATTACATTTTTACTTAAATATTTCCATAAATAAGACATATTTATTCCCAATTTAAATATCATTAGATTTAACGAGTGCTTAGGTTTGTTGCTACGGGGAAGGTAAAACGTGTTTTTTGACCATACGTCAATAGTTTAGGATGGAATAAATAAATTTGCCAAATTTTAGCAACGTATATCCATAAACAAGTAAACTATAACAGTTTTCATTTTCTCCATAAGAATAACATGGGATTTTAAATTACACTTTTTTTTATTTTTCTCCGTGACCAATATACTACAACAGCATACAACATATTGGGCAGGTTGCACGATTAGAGCGACACTCTTATGGTTCAGTTTTGTAGTAGTATAAATAATGTATGTATGCTGTTGGGCATGCAACAGCGCTTCAATATACTAAATTATTTCTTTTTTTAAACTCTACGAAATGGTTTGGTAAGAAATTGCAAAAACTTTTGTTTTTAGGGTAAAAAATGGGAAAACCCCATTTTTACCCCATAAAACCCCGTCCCCATGGTTCGATTATGCTGGTTCGCGAACTCGTTCGAATAGACGTAGGTTAACACGTTTGTACCAAATTTCATCAAAATCGGATCATTTTTGCTCGAATTAGACCTCAAAACAAAAAAAGTAAATCGGTCTCAAGTTTAGGTCTTACCATGAGACTGTAATAGCTTATTCCCTATATGGGAAATTCGCTAAAACTAAATTTAACTGATGCCTGTATTTAATGCAACAGATATAAAACACAGTTGTCAAACAATTAACAACGACACAAACTGTATAATTATGTGTTAAATACTGGTTTCCATAACATATTAAGCGCAATTAAGATCAACTATATGGTTTCGTTTTATAGATTCTATGCACATCTAGGTCAATGACAACCAGGACATTTTTGGGCAGGTACAATTCCAGAGCAGGGACATCAGTTATAAGATGGTTTGAGAATGAACCATTAAACATTAGCCCGAGGGATCTGCTCCTTTCACAATTGACCTTGACATACCTTTAGATTTGGTAGATTTTCTCCTAAAACTGTCATCGGTTATAATCTAATTATGACACAGAGCTTGCTATTTTGTGTTTTAATGGACATATAGGGTATATCTGTCATATATAGCTGTCTTAAAAGTTAAAACGGTATAGTACTGGGTGACCAGGTTAATTTTGCATATGGCATATAGGTAAGAAATTACCACTTTTAAGAAACACTGCTACTGTGGTTTTAATTTTTTTGTTACATTTTGTAATAATTAATTATTTTAAATAAATATTATGAACATCTGTACGGTTCTGGTGATATTATTACATCAAATGAAAAGTTCTCATTATACAAGAATATATTTTTTACCTCGAATTATGGTAGAGTAGAGTTATATGACCTTAAGGATAATATGGACATTTTCAGAGCACATGGGTTATAGACTGAACTTCTACTAGGGATGTAAAAGTAGGTATAGGGTTGCAAGAAAGTTGACAGAAAATATAGTTTTGTCATAAAGTATTCGTAATACAAATTGAATACACACTTTGAATCTATTCAAATGGACTAAAAAACCTCTTCGAATATTGACACATCGAATTTATTTTTTGTATGAGAATTGTGCTAACTTATAAGTGCTAATAATGTTACTGTCTTAATCCTTAATTCTACATTTTTACTTTCGCCCCCTATACATAGTATAAGGAGAAAGTATTGTTTTTGACAAAATTTTCGAGTTTGAGTTTTGAGTGAATATTATCCACTTTCCGTATATCGAAAAGTGGGTTTCGAAGTGATGTCTGTGTGTGTAGATGTGTCTACAGACCACACTTGTAGTCCGATTTTGATGAAATTTGGTATGTAGGTACTAATCCATGGTATCTCCAGGTGTATTTTCATTTTTGCGAAATTTTGATTTTTAATGAGAATTTTCCTATAAAACCCATAAAATAACGGAAAATAAGATTTTCTAGAAAATGGCCCGAATGATTTTGATAAAATTTAGTATGCTATTTCTGAACAAAATGGTACAAATTCCATTTCCGTAAAAATTACTGTTCAAAAGTTATTGTAACTTATTTTATTTCCCATAAAAAATCCCATACAATTACACAAAGTAGGATTTTGGGGAAACCCCAAAATAAAAAATAAAAATTTGATTAACATTTATGTGTTATGGTCCTTATAATTCTGAACCAAATAATGCAACCCCTATTACTGTAAAAATTACTGTTCAAAATTTATTGCAACTTTTGTGATTTCTCCTACCGCTTACTCATGATAAAGGTTGTTGACAAGCTTATGGGAGAAAGTATGTGTCAGATTACTGATAAAGTTTATTATTTCCCTATTCATCAGATGAGGGGAGAATAAAAATACGCACAAATCAATAAATAATCCTTGCACACACCATTTTTAATCCAAAGGTCAAGATTTCAATCAGAAGGAGGTACAAAGCGGGCAATTACTGAGGTTTGCGTAGATCCGATTGCCCAAAGCAAGGGTTATTTGAGCGGGCAAATTGCCCATTAGGCGTGTTTGCACAGCCCCGCCAAGACCGAAAAATGCGCTTTTGAGAACAAGAAGAGTCAATACGTCAAAGAAGGTGCTTGGGGCGCTCCAACTGCGCTCTCCCCACACATTGGTCAACATGAGTGTTTGTCTTGGCCTTGTGTGAGTTATTGGGTGTTTGGATTTGGATATGTACACTACTTTTGGATTAAATACTAGTAGATTTGCCAGTTAACAAGTATGAATAAAGTTGGGGGCTTAAGTTTCGAAAGAGTAAAGAAAATAATTAAGTTTCTCTAGTCCATCTACATAAGATACAGGAAACCAACCACAGCTTTATCTGCGCGTTGAAAATTATTAGCCCTTGAACATTTAAATTTTCTGTTATGTGATAATTATCTGGTAAAGTGTATTCATTGAAATAAACCCGTGTCTTTTTCTTAGGGCAGTTTAGGCCTACATTCTCCCCCTATTCAGTGTATGGAGAATTTTTTTCGTAAAAATATTTGAGTTAGAGTTTTTGGTTGAGATATCCGTTTTGGGAATACCCCGTAAAAGTTGCGGATAAAAAATTATTGCAACTTTAGCGAATTTTTCGATTAAAATATTAGTTACTCCCACCGCTTGCACATGATAAGAGTTGTTGAGAAGAATGGGTGAAAGTATGTGTCAGATTGCTGATACAGTTAATTTTTGATTTTTATTTCAATATTAATCTAGCTATAAGTTTAATTTGGTGACTGTAAAACAGTCGAATACTATTAAAGTTTTATCACAAGAAAACTTGCGTAAATGTTAGTTTATCAAGATATTATAAGGTTTACGAAACCAATAGATTTAGGATACATGTAACCAATTAAGTCTCCCTAGTTGTAATATTAAGCTAGTTTACATTTCAACGAATTAAGCAATAAGTAAATTAATTCTTTTAGAAAATATTATTTTATACATTTTGTTCTAAGACTAGGCTATGCAAAGGCCGACTACAATATATAAAACAATTTCTAATACGTGGTACAAAATATTGGCCAATAAATAGTTTTTAACACAACGTCAAGAGAGTGTATTGATAAATCATATTGGTTTTATTCTTGTTGAGTTAACAGCTGATCAAATGACGCAACAATACTGTCTGCCAGTAGTCGGTGACGACGCGTTGAATCTTGTTATGTTGAATTGTTCTGTAATCGTTCTGTGCCTATCCTAGTGATAAATTTAGTGCAAAATGTTTTGTGTCTATGAAATAACTCTGACTAAATTCATCTAACAGAATCCGGTTGAGGGGATATCAGGATGAGGGGAAAAACTGATTCTAAAAGAAAGTCTTTTCAGGTAATTCTTATACAATACTTTTTTAGGTTTTATTTAGGTTATGTTTGATAAGATAGGTTATATTTTATACATTAGTATATCATCAGTATTTCTACAGTTCATATACCAGTCTACTTTTTAAATTCTTAACAATGTAGTTTATTATTATTATTAGAATCTTTAAAACTTATTTTATATTAATATTATTGAGTACTAAATTAGTTATTATACATAAGCTATTACTAGGAACCTAGCTGTGTTAACGTTGACTTTGAGATTTTAGAAATATTTCCGCTATAAGTGTAAAACACTATGTTTTATTTCGGCTAGAAATATTATAAATATATGAAATCCTTTTTATGATTAGACTAATTTAGTTTTGGATAGGTTAGGTTAGATTAGAGCTGAGGCATGGCCCGAAACTTTAATTGTGTTTGGTCATAAATAGCTCAAATAGTGGCATTCCTATGAAAGGTGTAAATATACACTTGATGAACTTGAAAATGTTTGAATTGTTAGTGTAACTACTTTATGGTATTTTTCTATTGAAATGAATAACATAACAATTTCGCTGACCCATATTTGTATCGACAAGTTTTTCAAATTAAATATTTAGACACAGCAGTATGATAACTATATTGTACAACTACTCGCCATGTAATTCTCTTCATATAAACGCAAACTTTAAGGGGTCCTCTAAGGTACTTACACAAATGAAAAAACCAGCATGTGTATCCATCTACAAGTTTGTATAGTTTTCTACGATCTTTAACCGTGTTTTGGGATTGCAATAAAAAACATAAACGTAAACTAAAAGTTTTGCAACTTAGATTAGATAGAAATAAACTACCATAAATAAACCCATTTTTATTCTTGTCAGGTAAAACACTTCTCTAGTATCTTTGACTACCGATCAACTTGTTCACAAACACAGAGAACACAAAAATCCCACTTTGACCATAGTTTACCATAAATCTGGCGGGAGTTTACAGTGTTTACGGTTATGGAACGCCATAAAGGTGTGACGACACGGTCCAGAATAGCCTGTGTACAGTGCAGGTGTCTTTGACGTTTCATCTCCACTGAGTTGTTGGAGTTGTTCTATCAAAGAACAGAACTTCTTCCGCTACCTGTGACGCCGCTGAGACTAAACACAGCTCAAACGAGAAGAGTGTTTGTATCCAATAGAATAGATGAAGAAGAATACTGCATATACTGACATTCATTTGTTCATTGTGGAGGACTAAGGGAACTGTTTAAGAAACAAATATATCTACGGGCTAATATTTTGTATCCCTTCGTCAGACGTAGACGTTTTTCGCTTGAAATATTTTTGTTTCTTTCCAATATGAGTCATATTTCCTATGAAACTCTGACGAGAGAAAACTTCAATCCCTAATTTGATTAGGAAAGTTCCGCAGTTGCATCTAGTTTGTCTAAAAGTGTTTTAACAATGAAGTATGGAAGATTTGAGATCGCATAACATTCTAGAGGTCTCTCACACAACACCATTGACTACAGAGTCACTAGAGGTCTCTCAGACAACACCATTGACTACAGAGTCACTAGAGGTCTCTCACACAACACCATTGACTACAGAGTCACTAGAGGTCTCTCAGACAACACCATTGAATATAGAGTCACTAGAGGTCTCTCACACAACACCATTGACTACAGAGTCACTAGAGGTCTCTCAGACAACACCATTGACTACAGAGTCACTAGAGGTCTCTCAGACAACACCATTGACTACAGAGTCACTAGAGGTCTCTCAGACAACACCATTGACTACAGAGTCACTAGAGGTCTCTGACACAACACCATTGACTACAGAGTCACTAGAGGTCTCTCAGACAACACCATTGACTACAGAGTCACTAGAGGTCTCTCACACAACACCATTGACTACAGAGTCACTAGAGGTCTCTCACACAACACCATTGACTACAGAGTCACTAGAGGTCTCTCAGACAACACCATTGACTACAGAGTCACTAGAGGTCTCTCAGACTACACCATTGACTACAGAGTCACTAGAGGTCTCTCAGACAACACCATTGACTACAGAGTCACTAGAGGTCTCTCAGACAACACCATTGACTACAGAGTCACTAGAGGTCTCTCAGACAACACCATTGACTACAGAGTCAATGGAGGTCTCTCAGACAACACCATTACAACACCATTGACTACAGAGTCACTAGAGGTCTCTCAGACAACACCATTGACTACAGAGTCACTAGAGGTCTCTCAGACAACACCATTGACTACAGAGTCACTAGTGATCTCTCAGACGACACCACGGACTACAGAGTCACTAGAGGTCTCTCAGACAACACCATTGACTACAGAGTCACTAGTGATCTCTCAGACGACACCACGGACTACAGAGTCAATGGAGTTCTCTCAGACAACACCATTGACTACAGAATCACTAGAGGTCTCTCAGACAACACCATTGACTACAGAGTCAATGGAGGTCTCTCAGACGACACCACTGACTACAGAGTCACTAGAGGTCTCTCAGACAACACCATTGACTACAGAGTCACTAGAGGTCTCTCAGACAACACCATTGACTACAGAGTCAATGGAGGTCTCTCAGACAACACCATTGACTACAGAGTCAATGGAGTTCTCTCAGACAACACCATTGACTACAGAGTCAATGGAGGTCTCTCAGACAACACCATTGACTACAGAGTCAATGGAGTTCTCTCAGACAACACCATTGACTACAGAATCACTAGAGGTCTCTCAGACAACACCATTGACTACAGAGTCACTGGAGGTCTCTCAGACAACACCATTGACTACAGAGTCACTAGAGGTCTCTCAGACAACACCATTGACTACAGAGTCGCTGGAGGCCTCGCCAGTGACACGGAGAAGGAGTGTTCCTGTAACGAGTCTCTCCTGGGGATTTCATTAACACGAGGCCAAATTACAGGTTGACGCGGCGGTGGCACTTGGGTCGGTGAACCTCTCTACTACACCACTCTACCATTCTCCATACCACTGACTCTACATACCACTATTCTACATACATCATTCTAAATACCAGTCCACATAAATATCTCAACTGCTCTACATATCCCTATACCACTCCAATCTTTGAGCAAACCTTTTAGATTACTGTAATTTTTACTTTACACTTTATTATAGTAACACTTAGTCTATGTTTAAACGCCCTGTACATTCAAACCATAGCATAGTACCATTGACTATTGGACTGTTCTATCCATAAAACGAAACAAAAATAAACCTACCTACCGTTATACATACCACTTTTCCATACACCACCCAACATACCACTATTCCACTCTATATCTATACCATTTAGTAAGTTACCATTGACCACCCTAGTCCCTACTCAAATTATCACTCTGTGAACATCCATACCAATCCATTGGATTGGCGTATTCATGACTATTTGCAGCAAAGAACATTGTAAAATTTCTCGATTTTGATTTGTCCTCAAACTTAAATACAGAAACGTGTCCGGTTTTAGCTTCGACTTTCTAAGATGCATATCTACTCCACATACTCTCTCATACACACACCGCTCAAGGGATGGTCACGGGGTCAGATGTGCTCGACCGCAATTAGAAAATGTTCAATCAGTAGCCGGGGTCGCTGCAGTTTACCGGTCGATTGGTTTTGGCCGCGCCATACCGCACGACCGCACGATTGGTTCTCGGTTCTCATCGACTATTACCGCAGTAATCACTGTACCGCGTTGCCGCATCATCTGCATTCCACCAGGATTGGAGGCTCCATTCACAACCGCAGTCGTCAATGGGGTACCTCCATTCATAATAGGAATAGTGATTAGTGTTGGGGACCTATGTGAAGTCTTGTTAAGTCGTGGTCCAATTGTTACATGTTCTTTTAATTGTGATTCTGCTGTCACTTTCTTTTGCCAACACAAAAATAGCTTGTAATGTAAAGCAAAGCTGATTAACTAACAGTAAAGGTGTAATGCAAACCTCTAACGGATGATTATGGCTTTTAATTATTGAAATGGTTTTAGTGGGAAAGTTCTCCAATTTAAGATAATCTTTCTCCACCTGAGAGTCCTATAATTTATGTTCTGAATCAGTGGACCTACAGCTTACGGTGGCATCCAAAAATAAATTCATACTAATACTAGATACAAAATCCCATATGTTCTTTGCAGAATATGGAATTAAGCCTCCAGAAGTGAAATCTTAACTACTAGACAAGCTGAGCCCAAACGTGTTATACAGATTTATAAAGAACCACATTTTCTTTAGCTGACCTGGAATGTTAGAAGATCCTATTGTAGAACGAGCTGCTCACTTTGTTACATACCTAAGCTGGCAGTAAAAAAAGCACAGCCAAGATTGAAGTTGAAGTGAAATTTCTGCACCCTAAAACATAACTCACAATCAAAGCAAAAACTCGCAATTATTTAAGAATCTCTTCGGTAACAAACGAGATGCAGCATCACCGAACTTCTCGTTGACATCCACAAAGTCACCGCTGCCTCAGCAAGCTCTCAGAGTTTATCAGCAGAATCCGCATGTGCAGATCGCTCGGCGGATACGCGGCGGCTTGTCATAAGACCCGACCCACTTTTGACATCTCAACTTGATCTAGTTTACGTCTGGTATGGACGGTAAACTGTCGCCAACCTAACTAGCGAGACACGGGGCGACACAATCTGCCATCTCTAGCTCGGAACAACATGTGTTCAGATATGAGGCGAACGTATCTGGGAATATCTGCAATAGTGCGTACAATGTCGACGTGAAGTTGTGTTGACCGGGTCATTGTTTATGTTTACATGTATCTCAAACTTATCTTAAATCCTACATGTACTTTGAGTAAAGTTAACATCCTAGGTTATTGTTTACCTAAACACCATAACCAACTCATGATTCCTTCCATGAGTTCAAATAATTAACACTGTTTCGGTGGAAACATACACAGTTTGGATGAGAAATAAGTATTAAATCGCATTATTTGAGGTAAAACTCACTGGAGTCATCCCATCTCTTAACTCTCCTTCTAATTGGTAGCTTTAGCTCTACCACAAAGAGGCGAATTTATTGCGAGTTTTTCACCATCTTTCAAATTGTATCTCCATAACATTCTACCGCAAAACAGACATTACAATATTTAAGTTTAAGCTTAAACTTAAACCTTACTTTATTTTACTTTATTAGCCGATTACTACAGTATCGGCTAAAGTTAACCTATACTAAGGCTGCTGTAAAAATTCCGCTTTCTTTCGTATACACCGATCGCTTAAACCGACCGTTCGTTTTAGTTGACTGGAAAGTGTAACTATAAACTAAAACCCAATTTTATGTCCCACTATAAAAACTCTTTTTTAGTGTATATGTGTATAGGTTTCCAAAACAAGGCAAATTGTTCCTTTTAATTGAATTTCGAAAAGAAAATTCCTCCAAAGGAAGTGGAACCTCGATAGCAAGTTTCTCATGGGGATTATAAAATAAGATGTTATCATGTATGACTTCTTATTGAGGTTTGCAATTACATGAGGTTATGGGTACTATGAAATCAATGGTATTTGAAAATGTCAAAAGAATAAGTTGATATCGATATGTCGATATGTCTTTTAATCGAGGTTCTACTTCTCAACGAGCAATTCCTCGCGAATAACTGTGACTAATAGCAATAATATTGGTATTCATCCGCGACACATGCGGCCTCAGCACATGTGTTTGTTGAACAGACGCCATTCAGCTGATATGCCTGGACGATGGTATCGGATGATGTCACCTATATCGCAACACGCCTGCTGGACATACAGCGGGTCGTGACATCATAATACAACGTCGTGACATCCTGACGATTAATTGCCACCTTGGAAATAATACCGCCATTACCGCTCATGAGGTTTATGTGAGAGATAATGGGATGAAAGTGTCTCGGAGACCTACTAGCTGCGAGCGAATGGTTCTGAATGAGTTGTAATGGGTTAATGGCTATAGGTTGCGAAACACTTTCGAATTGTCTCGACTACCCATGTTACATTTAGTGGATACTGGATATCGTTATGGAATACAGGGGGACACTAAAGTTAAAAAATACTTATAAACCCAATTACAAACAAAAAAATCTCTCCTTAAACATAAAACCAAGGCCTTGGCGTGTAACTAGTCTAGTAGCGTATCGGAATTTGGTGCGGGAGGTACTGGTTGGGTCCCCGGCGTATACTCAAAACATTCCATTTATTTGAGTAGCTTTCCTTCAAACACATTTATTGTATTTTCTTTCAAAATGCCACTGGCATAAACACCATCTCTTACAGGCATACTCGCGATCCGGCTCGAAGGACCAAAGTTGACAGAACCGCGGGTTGGCGGGAAGGGAAGTTATTAGGCGTGTGAACTTGATTAGCATTATGCAGATGAAAGGAAGTGGCCGTGTCAATTGGTCGCCGAGGTTCGGTTCCCAGCGCAGCTCCTGTAATCGCTTCCTCGGTGGTGGAATGTCGGAACAACGACTGGAAAATTATGATTAGGCTAATCGAGGGCAGGACCCCCGCAACGTAATGGTCAGTTGGCGATCTTGGCTGCGACTTGCGCCGATATCGACGTTCTGCGGAACAGGTTTGTGACGACTTGCGGTTGTGTGTTTCCACTACACAGCGTCAACATGTGGAGTAGTAGAGTTACAATTCCGATCGTAAATTTGTATTCAGTTTTAGAATTAAAAAGATAGTAGCCTAGTTGAATTCAGACACCAACAGAGTGCGCTGATGTCAGTTACTGATATCGAATAAGCAAATTTTAAACCAAACCAAAGTGGAGAGGAATATGTATTGTACACTGTAGCATCTTTTATATCGCAAAAGATATTATGCCTATAACAAAAGAAGATATTGAATTTTGACAGCATCAAACAGTGATAGTGAGTCATTTGACTGTTTTATTTCAACGACTTACTCTTCAGTTGGTTCTCACAGATTGGTAGACTACTCCAGTACCTACGCTGAACTAGCAAAGAATAAAAAAATCGAAAACTTTTAAGATCTTTTAAATCGGGCGTTGGTCTAAGACCATTTTTACGGCAGAATTGGCTCAAAAACAAAAGTGTTAGCTTTCTTAACTAAACAATCCTTATCCTACAAATTAATATTTTTAGTGGAACCGTGAGCTTACATTTCAGTTCAGGTGTCCACAAATATTGAGTTTTCATTTAAAACTGACTGTATATTGAGTCTTGATATTCATAACCAGCTGCCAGATTAATAAGAGTTACAACTCTCTATAGTGGTAAAGATTAACATTGTATCATAACTACACCAGACCGTATAGTAACCCTCTCAACGTCTTTGATTTTAGATACAGCGAAGCAGACCTCCCAAAACCATTGACTTCACTACGCGAATATACACCCTAATTCGATTCGCTTTATATACCCTAACACAATGCCATCGACTTGACAAGGTGTAAACAAAAGTCACCAAACCATTCAAGAAAACGATGTGTTTCAATACGAATTAATTTGCTAAAAATAAAAGCTACAACACAAAAGCCCACTGTTAGGTAATTAAAACATCGTTGATAAGAAAGGAAGAAGCGAGAGGCCGGAGGACGACGATGACCCTAGGCCTAATGAAATACAATTAGCAGCGGACGGCGCGGCGTGTGACGAGCTAATGTGTCCGTGCACTAAATAAATATCGTCATTAGGAGGGCGAACAATTAAATTCACAATTACAAGTTGCCGAGCGCGTGAAACATTACGGTGAGAACGGTACTTAGTGACCGCAACTGGCCTGCGTGGATAGTGGCGAATTGCGTTCATTGTATCGAGTAGTTGGCAAATACGAATTTCCCCTGAAGGAGAAGGTTCATAGGTTGTACGAGAAGACCTGGGATTGATTTGCTTTCACATATTGATGTCCCCAGAGGCCAAAAATACTATTCGTTAAAACTTATATTTTATCCGTGGACACAATCGAGTTATCTTGGTCCAATTTTGATTATATTTGACATGAATTTGTAGGGCTGAACAAACGTGTAGATTGAGTTCACGAACTAATGCTGTTTTAGTCGATGGACGCCACCAATACCTAAGATCCAGTAATTTCCTAAAACACCCCAGCGGTCCAAACACACCAACATGAATGGAGATCAGTTTTGTTTCGTTAAAGACACGGTTGTAATCGGATTGCCGGAACAGCTCCTGGCTTACGATCACTTCTCAGCTTCAAAAACAACGGTGAAAAACAATAGAGCGGCTGAACCGCATTCCCATCACAGTTGACAGCCAAACGCCGGATGACTCCTTAATGCGGCGACTTAACGGATGAAATCCTCGCGGACGGCCGGTATTAACATGTCACCCGCCGGATTAGACCGGTAGCCGGTAAGAGCTTTTTTATCGATTCCTTAATCGCGGTCAATTTAAATAATAGCTTTGAACCCGGCGGTCCGGTCCGTGGGTTTTGCTTTTTTCGGTGTCAGGGGCACTTACCAAGTCAAACATGTCACCTCGTCGCCGCCCGCGGTGCTGACCGCTACAAGCTCGGCTGATAAGATTCCGACCACGGGCAGGTGTTCTGTGACAACATTCTTGTCCACATGGGCGACTTTGGTTACAACATTATAAAATGTATTAGTTAAGTCAACAAAAGATTGTTAGATCACATTCGTTATTTTAGGTATATTTGTTGCCTTTTTCCATCGCGTTTACTCGAAAAACGTGTTAATGAAGTTCAAGGTTCTGGAATCCGGTCGCGTCTTCAGATGGGATATGATAATGTAGAGTTGGTTTTCCTCAAATTATATAAATTTGCCTTAACCAGACATAAACTTAAAAAAAAATCATCAGCATTAAGATGTTTTTTTTTTGTTGACAATATAGCAAAATAATTGATATAATTTCAAACCGACATTGCCATCATATTTTACTTAAAGTTGGCACAGTAGTAAATGAACGCGTTTAAACCAATCCAGTTTTTAAAAGTAGACAATTTCCCCTAATCAAGATCCTGATGTAAAACCAACAATGCTTGCCTGCTGGATTTTTTATCTTTTCAGAGTAAATTTTGCTAGAGAACAGTATCCTTCTTGTATATTTTGTTTTTGATTTTAAAAGTTGGTGATGTTCTGTAACAAGAAATAAACAGTCCTCACCAAACCACACTCTACACACCGAATAGAAAGATAATTGTGTCTAGCTTTTCCACTGACAAATCTTTGAGATCTACACACAGCACATCCTCAAACGCCACTACGTACTTCAAACGCACCGATCTTTAAACCTACATCAATTACCGAGGTAATTAACACTCACAGCCACCTAGATAATCAATTCCCGCAGCACATTTACGGCGACAGGTGGCAGCGATCGCAAAGATATCGCGGGGACACATCGCGGAGGAATGTGACAATCTAGATGTCGCCGGGTAACTCTAGCTGGTCGTACACTCGCCAGATGACGACCAACATCCGTATCTTCATCTACATCTAGCGGCGACACTTGGCCGAACACTGGAACCTTTGACATGAAGGTTGATGTCAACGTGAGTGAATCTCATATGAATCAGCGGTATGACCACAATTTCAACGTACCTTCAGGCTTGGACTGGGGATGGTAGAAAAGTAAAGAAGGAAAGAGTGAAGTTTTTGTTAGGTGAAGAGTCATGTTTTTTATTTGTGAGGAAGAAAAAAGTGTTAAACACATTTTAGAGATTGACACAATGTTGAGTTCGTTGAGATTCGACACACTGTATATGATAGGAGGTTTTTAAAGAAGTAAGGAGATAAGAACGTAAAAAAGGGTCGCTGCTGAAGCTGAAAGGCCAGGTTGCACATAGTTTTTCAGTAGTATAAATAATGGAAATTATAGTAGGCCTATGTATATTTTTGTTATATTGTATTTGGTGATAATTAGTTTCGTGTTTCAGTCCAGGGAGCCGAAATCTCACCTGACCTAGGCTGTTCTAGTGTTGAATCAGTGGTAAGGAGGTGGAGTAGGAAGTAGAGTAAGTGAGCGGTTCGGTGGTATATAGGGATGTAAAATGGTTACTATACTGGTATGAATAATGGTCGATTTGTATTCATATTGGTATAGAGAATGGTAGAGTGTTACAGCAGAGGTTCACCGACCCAAGTGCCACCGCCGCGTCAACCTGTAATTTGGCCTCGTGTTAATGAAATCCCCAGGAGAGGCTCGTTACAGGAACACTCCTTCTCCGTGTCACTGGCGAGGCCTGCAGCGGTTCTGTAGTCAATGGTGTTGTGTGAGCGACCTCTAGTGATTCAAATGATGTGGCCGTCTGAAAGAAATTTTATGCGATCTCAAAGCATCCATACTTCATTGTTAAAATACTTTGGACAAACTTAAGATGCAACTGCGGCTCTTTGCTTATCAAATTTGGTGTTGAAGTTTTATCTAGGCAATTTCATAAGAAATAATGTATTCTAGCAAAATAAACACTTTCAAAGCGAAAAACGTGAACCTAGTAATACTGAGGATATCATTGTTTGTTAAATTGTTCTCTTAACTGGTCACAATGAGTAAATGAATGTCAGTATATGCAGTATTCCTCTTCATCTATTCTATTGGATACAAACACTCTTCTCGTTTGAGCTGTGTTTAGTCTCAGCGGCGTCACAGGTAGCGGAAGAAGTTCTGTTCTTTGATAGAACAACTCCAACAACGCAGTGGAGATGAAACGTCAAAGACACCTGCACTGTACACAGGCTATTCTGGACCGTGTCGTCACACCTTTATGGCGTTCCATAACCGTAAACACTGTAAACTCCCGCCAGGTTTATGGCACACCCTCTTTGTGGGTTCCCCGAGTCTTTTTGGATGCGTACACCAGAAATCCTGTAATCATTTTATTTTGGGATATCTTTTGAGTTTTTTTGTTAAGGTTAAGCTGTGTTTTATTTCTGTACACATATGATGTGTAGTTCAAATTTCTGCACACAATGATGTGTAGCTCAAACTCTCTGAGTATTGATCACCTTCTATAACTCCTAATTAAATTTGATTGGAACATCCATTTACCAGATCTAGGAGGCATTCCCAAATCGTGCTGTAGGAAAAAAACTAGTCTTACAAGGGCGTAAACGACAATTTATGGTAATTATTCTTTTAGTGGAAAGAAAAATGGACCATATTACAGAACGTTTCAACTATCCGAAATGGTAAATTAGTACACCTCTTGTTTTCTAATGAAACTTAAAACCATTGATTGGTAACGAAATGCAATTTCACTTTCTTTTTGGCTAATCATACGTGTATTTTACCTAGGCAACTGATATGGCAGGTTAAAATTTTAGATACAGTTGCATCTCAAGAGTATTCCAACATTCTTTATTCTCTCTCGAGCCCTCTTAACCTCATACCTGAGTGGTTGGCATTCAGTGACCATCCAATGTGGACCGACGCGCGCCGCTGCGGGGAAAGATGCGATCTCGTACGTTTGTCATCATCTTACGACCGCCTTCATATAGATATCACGAGAAAATACGAGCTGAGAACTCCGAACATCGGCTGCTCTGTAATTACGACTCGGTATCACAATTTATTTGCGACGAGACAAACCTTGGCGGAGATACGGGAGGGTGTAGTTATGTGATCGGCGGGATTTAGATTTGAAGTTCGAGGCATCAAGTTTATTTGGAAGTTTGAAGGTTGATTTGTCGAAAGTTATTTAGTTCTTTTATTTATAAGCAGGATAAAAAACTATTGTCTTTATAATGTTTTAGTTTAGTATTAGCTTTGACTTTTGGATGTATAAGTTGAAATCCCATCTATGTGATCTAGATTTGTATAATTTGTTATTCTAAAATATCAGAATTAATTCAGTTAGTAACAGAGCTTTCTTCAGGCTAAAACTCAATTATTGTATATCTCTTAGTTTTTGTTACGTTGATAGTTTGACATATAGAAACTACTGTGCAGGTTAAAATTGTGTTGTCATATTAGTTTGGTATGGTTCAACGATTAACATTTTGGTCAAACATGACAGTTAATGTTAGTGCACTCTGTTCGTGGTTCAATTAAACTACGTTCATTTTCATTTCAAAAACTGGTTATAACTTTAAATACCTAGTTTTATGTAGAGTCAAAATTAAGGAGCATTTATCAAAAGCCAACTAAGGACCACTGGGTCCAAAAAGAAACCATAAAAAAGCTACTTACTTCTCAGGATCGAACCGGCACCTTCTGATCAGCTGAACACTTTACCCACTCAGCTATCTAGCTATATGTTAGTTCAAGACCTACATCCAATGTTTCCACTGGTCGTACCTGTTCAGGATGGCCAAAGCCGTGTCACCCGATTGCATGTATTGCCCAGACACTCCCCAGCACACCTTCCGCTGCCAGCGTTGGGAAGGTTCCCACCTGGAGGCTGAACAACATGTAGGGCAGTTGTTGGTGACACGGTCATTTCGGTGAGGACAATTGGACCTGTATGTCACATTTCGTCCAGGATATTCTCCGCACAAAGAAGCTAGAGCTTGACCGAGATGTAGTCTTGGTCATAAAGAAATTGAATGCCAGAAACGGCGCGAGCTCTGAGGGCTTAGGTCACACGTTGACCTGACCTGAAGTAATGTGATAAACAATCCCAGGTCTGTGTCCAACAGAGTAGAGGGGGTTTTGTAGTGAGTAGTCTGGCAGGCTCAGGAGTTTCACACTACAGGCTGGGTACCTGTGTGCGTAAAATAATTTTTACCTCCTCTCCCTTAAAAAATGTTTCCACTGGTATCTAAAGGAACAATTTGGAAGGCAGCTAACTAATTCACTCTGACTGACTTTGCCTTCTTCCATCAGTACCGCAATACTCTTCCAGCAGCTCCGATCCTCCAGTGTACCGCGATGTGAAGTATCGTCGGCAGATGACAGTTTATCGTCGTTGTCGCCGTTATCAGCGTCTTGTCGCCTTATCGTGTGGGACGCTGGTGGCTCTGTCGCGATTGTTATTCCATCGGAGACAAAGTGCCCACTCGGCGACGCTAATGTTCGACTATTATAAAAGTGCGGACTGATGGTTGGCGCGTACAAGCCTCCTTGGAGACCCGCCAAGAACGACCGCGTGTCAGGCGTTCTGCTACTAGGATGCCGCGTATGGCTGTAGGTGGAGTGACCTTGCACAGCCTTGGGATCTATAGGTTTCAATGTTTGTAGTCATGACCAAGGAGATTGAGTATAATTTCATTTTAGAGTCAAACAGGAATTGTAGATATTGATCTTGGTAGAGTGACCTTGGACATCCTTGGGATCTGGGTGGTTTTCAAAGATCGTAGTCATGACTGACCAAGGAGGTTGAGTATAAATTTCATTTTCGAGTAAAACAGAAATTCTAGATATTGATCTTGGTAGAACGAGTGACCTTGGTCATCCTTGGGATCTGGGTAATTTTCAAAGTTTGTAGTCATGACTGACCAAGGAGAGTATTTTAAAAATTTCATTTTCGAGTCAAACAGAAATTCTAGATATTGATCTTGGTAGAACAAGTGACCTTGGACATCCTTGGGATCTGGGTGGTTTTCAAAGTCATGACAGATGAGGCAGTCATGACTGACCATGGAGGGTATTTAACAATTTCATTTTCGAGTCAAACAGGCGTTGTAGATATTGATCTTGGTAGAACGAGTGACCTTGGACATCTTGGGACCTGGGTAGTTTTCAAAGTTTGTAGTCAGACTGAACATGGAGGGTATTTTAACAATTTAATTTTCGAGTCAAACATGCGTTGTAGATATTGATCTTGGTAGAGTGACCTTGGACATCCTTGGGATCTGGGTGGTTTTCAAAGTTTGTAGTCATGACTGACCAAGGAGATTGACTATAAATTTTATTTTCGAGTCAAACAGGAATTCTAGATATTGATCTTGGTAGAACGAGTGACCCTGGACATCCTTGGGATCTGGGTGGTTTTCAAAGTTTGTAGTCATGACTGACCAAGGAGATTGAGTATAAATTTCATTTTCGAGTCAAACAGGAATTCTAGATATTGATCTTTAGTGGCCTTGGACATCCTTGGGATTTGGATGGTTTTCAAAGTCTGTCGTCATGACTGACCAAGGAGTATTTTAACAATTCCATTTTCGAGTCAAACAGGAATTCTAGATATTGATATTGGTAGAGTGACCTTGGACATACTTGGGATCTGGGTAGTTTTCAAAGTTTGTAGTCATGACTGACCAAGGAGATTGAGTATCAGTTTCATTTTCGCGTCAAAAAGATTCTAGATATTGATCTTGGTAGAACGAGTGACCTTGGACATCCTTGGGATCTGGTTGGTTTTCAAAGTTCGTAGTCATGACTGACCATGGAGGGTATTTTAACAATTTCATTTTCGAGTCAAACAGGCATTCTCTTGGTAGAACGAGTGACCCTATACATCCTTGGGATCTGGGTGATTTTCAAAGTTTGTAGTCATGACTGACCAAGGAGGGTATTTTAAAAATTTCATTTTCGAGTCAAACAGGCATTCTAGATATTGGTAGAACGAGTGACCTTGGACATTCTTGGGATCTGGGTGGTTTCCAAAGTTTGTAGTCATGACTGACCAAGGAGATTGAGTATAATATCATTTTCGAGTCAAAAAGATTCTAGATATTGATCTTGGTAGAGTGACTTTGGACAACCTTGGGATCTGGGTGGTTTACAAAGTTTGTAGTCGTGGATGACCTAAAAAAATTAGTGTGTAACAAATGGGGTGTTAGCAGTTTTACACTTTTTCTTTTCGTGTTAAGCAAGAAAGCAGGTATTATACTACTATAGGTTGCGGTGAGAAATTTTGATTCAGGTAGAACGAGTGACCTTGTACACCCTTGGGATCTGGGTGGGTTTCAAAGTTGTCCAGGAAACCAAGTAAGATATTCTCGCGAACTACTGGGTATACGTTTTCTTGTAGTTTCTAGCAGACGTAGTTTTCTTGTGTGATTGTGGTTTTAGGTTTACAATATTGGATTAACTACACAATTTAATGTATTCAAATAGGCAGATTGATTTGATTTTACTCTCACTCTCACTAGTAATGAGGTGTAGCTAGTCCACTCTCTAAACCAAATACTGTTAATATTATCACAATTATTAAAACAAACATTCGTTGAACTCTTTCATTCATTCAATTAGACGTGCAACTTATTGACCAGTCACAATGATTTAACTTTTAAAATCTGTATAATGTATGAAATTTATAGAATATTCCAAGTCCTTTTCAGTTAATCAAAAGACTTTTATGAGTGGCACTGAAACATCCTGCACTTTACATTATTGTTTCTTTAGTCATTGAAAATGAGATGTGCACTTCACGAATGTAGTGTATCTAACTTCAATTGCAATACAAAGATACACTAATCACCCGATTATCCTGGTCCCAGACCGGGGTGTGTCGCTTGCGTCGCTTGTCGCTGTGTTCGCACGCCCCGACAGACTTGTCCACCTCGGCTACATTAATTATATCTCCCAGACCATCGCTGACCCCGCTCTCTTCTCTGTTTGGACGCACACTTTCTACCTCTGGTCCTGTCAGACATGTTATGTAAACGTTTCTTGATCAATCTGTGTGTGACCTCTTGAACTGTGTGACTTCTAGATGTTATTGTTGCCTTGTACATGTTGGACGTTATGTTTGAATAAGGATGTTTGTTTTCTGTAGATATTTGGGTAATGTCGAAGCAAATTCGAACACCATCCGTGAAAGTGTTTTAAGGAGATTTAAAGGCTTAAGAAGAAGTGTTAGCAGACGTCTTTGGTGTTATGTTGCTGTCACAATAGGTTCAACGAAAGTATAGTAGAATCATGTTTCGGAAATTATTATTTGAACAGTTAGCTTTATTCGTGTTGAAAATTATTCCCAGGTTTGAGGAAGAGAACTTCATCTAACCTAAGCGACACTGATGATAATTCTTGCAGTGGAACTTTACAGGACAGCTAAATTAGTCATACAGCTATATCGTCAACGTTCTATGCAACTTCAACAAAATTAGTTAAACCATGTTCTCAAAGATTCTGACTTGTTGATTACGTTCTTAATACAATTGAGCCTTACTTTAAGTTTAAATTATTTTTCAAGCAAACGCCAAATTTTAAAATCCAGGGAATACAAATTTGCAAACAACCAAACAATACAATTTCCATAGGTCTTGCAATCGTCTTACTAATTTTAGTTACTTACTTAAAGATAGTCTTTGGCACTTTCCTACTCTGAAAATAGTTTCCAAGCTACATTCCAATAAAATAGTTTCTTTTAGACATTCCATCCGGTTAAAGTTGTAGCCAAGTTTTTAATAAAATTTGTCTTGGTTGATGTGAGCCACCTACAGATTGCGCTGATCTAAAATACTGATTTCTGCCGAATACATGATGGTTTTTACCAAGTCAAACTGATGGAATGACTTATTATGAGCTATAGCAACTGTTGTGACCCAGCAACTATGTCAGTAACAAAAAATAAGGTACAAAATAGAGTTGACACTAGCGCAATCTGTGACTGGCTCACACAACTACATTCTTTTTTAGTAAAAAATTGGCGACAGCTGATCCATATAGATGGGATGTCAGTCAATGCTACAATCAAATTAGTTCATCGATTGGTTGTCAACTTATGATGTCACTGGAGCAAATAACAGGTACTGAAAAAGTAAATCGGTCCCAGGTCTAGGTCTTACCGTGCAACCTACGGTAACAGCTACTTCCCTAAAGGGAAATTCGCTAAAAGAACGTAGGCCACTTTGCACAGTCGAAACGGAATTTATCCACGTACAAAATTGCAATCACCGAATGCGACCGCAGCTACCGAATTGATCTGGGAGGCGATGAGGTTTTAATCGCCGACTGCGGTCAGGGATGCGGTCGTGGTACGTTGCGGTAGACATGACGACATGGCGTGAATAAGTCTTAAATTTAGTGGACACCAGTCCGAATACTAGGTTGCACTATTAATATAAAATATCCAGGACATGTATCTTAAAGTAAAATAATTACAACGGATTCAAGATTTGTAATCCTTATAGATTACGTCAAAACTATATCCTATGTCCTTATACATACGTCAAAACGAATCCTTCATAAATACAGGGTAGAAACATAACGTAAACCGTATTCAAAAAGAATTTAATATTCCTGTGATTGTCTGCTGTTAAACCATTCCTCAGCTAGTCCAAATTGATGATATAAATGTATAAGGAAGTATGTTTAGTACATCGTTTTATGCACCTTCAACCTTTCACATCCCTTTTAGTTCAGTTAACAATTTTAGTTCACATTGGTTTAAAACTTCTCTAGGATACAACAACCCTAGTACTTGTAAAAATGCTTCATTGGAGTTTCTCGAACAAAATTCTCATAATTTAAATATATAACAATTTTGAGTAGAGGGTTTTCAAGAACCATTTACTTTGAAAGTTTAATACGTGTCAGAACTTAGACCAATTCCTGGTTAAATATACTCCTTATCCGACAACGTTAGAATTTGCAATCAAATTTGAAACCACAATACAATATTGTTATAACAATGAAAGTCCTTTCTCTCATTATCAATCGTGCAATGTGTTTAAAAGAGAATAATTAGCAAACGATATAGAGGGGGTTGATTATAGTCCGATTGTAATTCTACCTAGTTTTGTAACTGTAATTGCGTCAGTACTCTCACGATATGTTGACATGGAGTCAGATCCTGCAAGTTTGGACCAGTTCGTGGTGTTAACGTATAACTTCCCCACAGGTGGTTGAGTCGTTGACAGCATGTCCAAGGTTGTGTCGGTGAGTTTGACACAAACATGTGGAATTGTTGTCTCTCCAGGGAGGTGAATGTTGCCAGAAACTGGTCCTGGATGGACCGGGCTTAGGTTGGATACAAAATTAGGTTGACTATTATCTTATAGGCTGTTTAAGTCTTCATCATAAGAATATTTACGAGTGTTTAGTGATTTATTAATTAATCGTGTCATCTTCCTGTATTACTCAGTAAAAAAAAAACAAAATGAGGATATTATTAATAGGTTTTTACAAATAGCAATAAACAGTATCGAATGACACATACTTTCTCCCATAAGCTTGTCAACAACCTTTATCATGGGTAAGCGGTGGGAGTAAATATGATATTTTATAGGTAAAAATCACAAAAGTTGCAACAACTTTAGAACCGTAATTGTTGCAGCAATGGGATGTTGTACTATTTTTTTTAGAATTATAAAGACCATAACATATTAATTTTGATCAAAACCTGCTTTTCCCAAAAAAGCAGATTTTTCGTTATTTTATGGTTCTGTTTATGGGGAAATGACATAAATTACGATTAATTTTGAACCGTAATTTTTACGAAAATGGGAATTTTACCATTTTGTTCAGAATTTTAAGATTCACAGTATCATGTGTTTTAAATCATCAAAAAACAGGAACCCTAATATGATTTTATCATGTGTCCCTTGACGAAAGTCCACCGTGAAGTAGACATTACATTTATGTATAACTTAATCAAGCCACAAACTGGCATTTCTGTAAAATGGGATGCCTATTTCTGTTTTACTCAACCATATAATTTCTAAAGGAAACCCATTGTGGGATTGATACATTGTTTTCAATTCATATAAGGAGCAATGGTATGGGAAATGGTATAACCATTGACAATAAAATGGTATACATTCCATTGAGATTGTGTTCTTTGTCACGACATACATCATAGTTTTAATTTAAGCCCATCGAAAATTTAATTCCATTCTTCTATAGTTGAAATACATAGTTTTTTTCGCTTCGAAACAGTTTAACGTTGAGGACTTTTGATTGGATCTGATCTAATTTTAACAATGATGATTTTTTATTGGATCCGAACGCTGTCATAAGATCATTGTATACTACAGACAAAAGTCATTGGCGAGTCTTGGTACTTTAACCTTGATTTCCAGACTATAAACCCCTCAATCAAATCAGCATAACTAATTGAAACCTCTATGTATTTCCTAATGAGTAGGCCCTCATGTTATACATTGGCGATATGGGAGTACCCTGAACATATTTATTTTACCTGGTGTTCAGGGTCATATTGCTAAGGTTATGGTCATTGAGTATACATTTAGTTTTGCTTCCCTTATTGGCGGAATGCTATACACAAACTCTGCAGCGAATTCACACCAAGAAAATCTCCAAACAAAAAACAATGTTGCATGATTTACCGTCTCGGCCGCGTCATCACTCGGCTATCTGCGGGTCGGTTAATCACTGGCCGAAGTCTTCCACGAAGACCCTCCCACATAAAGTTATTGCGGTCGGCGACGAAGCGGAACGGCCGAGTGTGAAGGTGTCATCAATAACAGTGGATCATGACCGAAAACAGCTCACGACTCACCTTGGATTCCTGCAGTGCTGTCTTGGTGTGTACACGGACCAGTGTAGGGGTTGGCTCAAACTGGACAACAGATCTGTGTTCTAACCATCAAGCATATTGGACAACTCTGCTAGCTAGATGAAGGTGTCATCAATGATAGTTGATGATGACAGAAAACTGCTCACGACTCACCTTGGATTCCTGCAGTGCTGTCTTGGTGTGTACACGGACCAGTGTAGGGGTTGGCTCAAACTGGACAACAGATCTGTGTTCCAACCATGAAGCCATTGGACAACTCTGCTAGCTAGATGAAGGGGTCATCAATGATAGTTGATCATGACCGAAAACCACTCACGACTCACCTTGGATTCCTGCAGTGCTGTCTTGGTGTGTACACGGACCAGGGTAGGGGTTGGCTCAAACTGGACAACAGATCTGTGTTCCAACCATGAAGCCATTGGACAACTCTGCTAGCTAGATGAAGGGGTCATCAATGATAGTTGATCATGACCGAAAACCACTCACGACTCACCTTGGATTCCTGCAGTGCTGTCTTGGTGTGTACACGGACCAGGGTAGGGGTTGCCTCAAACTCTGGACAACTCTGCTAGCTAGATGAAGGTGTCATCAATGATAGTTGATCATGACCGAAAACAGCTCACGACTCACCTTGGAATCCTGCAGTGCTGTCTTGGTGTGTACACGGACCAGTGTTTGGGGTAGGTTCAAACTGGAAACAGATCTGTGTTCTAACCATGAAGCCATTGGCCAACTCTGCTAGCTAGATGAAGGTGTCATCAATGATAGTTGATCATGACCGAAAACAGCTCACGACTCACCTTGGATTCCTGCAGTGCTGTCTTGGTGTGTACACGGACCAGTGTTAGGTGTTACGAGACAATAGATCTGTGTTCTAACCATGAAGCTATTGGACAACTCTGCTAGCTAGAAAGGTGTCATCAATGATAGTTGATCATGACCGAAAACCGCTCACGACTTGCCTTGGAATCCTGCAGTGCTGTCTTGGTACACGGACCAGTGTTAGGGGTTGGCTCAAACTGGACAATAGATCTGTGTTCTAACCATGAAGCCATTGGACAACTCTGCTAGCTAGATGAAGGTGTCATCAATGATAGTTGATCATGACCGAAAACAGCTCACGACTCACCTTGAATTCCTGCAGTGCTGTCTTGGTGTGTACACGGACCAGTGTCAGGGGTTGGCTCAAAACTGGACAATAGATCTGTGTTCTAACCATGAAGCCATTGGACAACTCTTCTAGCTAGATGAAGGTGTCATCAATGATAGTTGATCATGACCGAAAACAGCTCACGACTCACCTTGGAATCCTGCAGTGCTGTCTTGGTGTGTACACGGACCAGTGTCAGGGGTTGGCTCAAACTGGACAACATATCTGTATTCTAACCACGAAGCATGTATTGGACAACTCTTCTAGCTAGATGAAGGTGTCATCAATGATAGTTGATTTATCAACAAAACCAAAATGTTTTTCAGTACAATATTTTGGCATTTGGGGATAAAAGGGAGTAAGGAATGTTGTAAAGTCACCCTGAATGTTTTTCACCAGGTATCAGGTAGTGGAGAAGAGTGTTTTGAGTTAGGGCTGGTAGTTGGATTTGTGTTTGGGAGAAATACATTAGCTATTAAATATCTAATGTATTTCTCCAGAGCTGCAACATTTTATTTTGCAGCTAAAGTATTTTTGGGATGAGTACAAATACATTTGGGAGCGATCATGGCGCAAAAGATCTAGTGGCATCTCACAATTCCATAATCCATCCTTTATCCACATTTTGGTTAAGGGGAATTAGTTTTTGGAACCTTAAGTTACGTTCCAGTCACATAATACTGATTCTTTATAGGGAGTCTTACGAGATAGTTGGTGTTAGCTTGTGGCGTCTCGACACAAAAGAAAACCAACGTAATACTGTGGTATGCGAATGTTTAATTATTAATTCTACAATCGATTTGTCTGTGGTTGACCTCAGGTCGGCGACCGTGGGATCTGAGGACATAATGTGACCGCAGTTGTGTAGAGCCCTGGGACACCGAAACTGTGGTTTATGGGACGGCGTAGAGTAGCTGGGTCGCTGAGTGGATTTTGCTAGCCTTGCAGTCAGAAGGTCGCTAGTTCAATCCTGAAAAAATCTTAGCAGTCGGCTGTTGTTTAGGGTAAGGGTGTGGGTATGGGATCGCTTCCTATCATACCGCCTAAGTTTTGTGAACAGAGTATAGTAGTGGGATCCAGCTGCCCTTGATCAAATGTGGTACTGACTACTGAACCAGCTAATCTCAGTCAGTACTTCATTACTTCACTCGTCGACACTCATGTCAGGTCACACATCCTCCCCTTAAAATGATTATTCCGGTGCGGTGGTTTCGTAAAATAGGATTCCGGATGTAGCCAGGCTATAGATTAAAAGAGAACTTAATGAAAGGAGTTCTCCAGTGAAGAAAAGTCCTCTCTCATGACGTGGTAGCTTCAGGTAGTATCCGTCAGGGTTTATAAAAGCTAGGAATCTCTGTTAATTGGCGGGATTCGAGCTTCCAGTCTTCAGGCCAGAGGTCATAAGCCACAAAACAGTCGTGCCCCCCTTATGAGACATATGTCGCTAGGAGTTTACTATGGAGAACGTTTAAGGAGTTTCAGTTGTGGAAAGTAAGAAAATACGGGAATGTGTCAAACGTGATGACAATTTTACTTACTTTATACCACACAAAACATGTAAGTGGTGATTTTAGAATTGTTACAACTTTAACTTTTACATAAGTAAGGTAAAATATTTAAATTTGAACGTATGAAATACAACGATTAGTAATTAAACAATATTATTACAAAGCAATTTATCCAACAAACGTTTTGTAGGATTAAAAACGCTTAGCCAGATAAAAATACTTTATATGTATATTAGATAAATGACATGAAAGAATTCAGCACAGCATTTAATTTGGAGGTCGTTAATAAAAAAGAATCCTAAAATTTAAACATTACTTAAATTATATTTTGACCTAAAATTCTAAACAAGGAATTACGTTTTACAAAACGAATAAGGAATGAAGTTAATTTACAGTGAATTATATCTTATGACTTGTGGTCTTAGTATAAAATATAAATATTTTTATCTAACGTTTCAATATTTTTTTACTACTAGTATGTTTGAAAAATAACCTTTGATCAATAATTGTTACTCCATTCTTCATGAAATAATATATTTAAATGTGTTATACGATTCTTACTTTTCAAAACTTGATAAAATTTTTGATTCATATAAAATCTAACAAAAAAACTAACGAAAACTTGAAAAAACACGGCACAGTTATATGTGAATAAATCTACTATCCTTTTACTAAATTATAATCAATAAGTCAACTATTGCATAAATATATTCTGTATTAAAGTAAAATTGTTTATAAAGATTATATAGCAACAATACCTACAGTAAATACTATATCATGCAGGGAAATAGTTCCATTTTCTAAGTAGAACGGGAGTGTAGTCAGACGCAAGGGAATTGTGTATCTGAATTGCTTATATAGCGCCTTGATATCTGATTCACCAAAAACACCGTAGAAAACTAACTATCCCTTGCCCGTCCTTTTAGCGAATTTCCCTATAGGGAAGTAGCTATTACCGTAGGTGGCACGGTAAGACCTAGACCCGGGACCAATTTACTTTTTCATGTTGATGTCCCCAGAGACCAAAAATACCATTCGTTCAAATTTTTATATATGTATATATATATATATATATATATATATATATATATATATATATATATATATATACGTCCGTGAACGCGATAACTTGAGTAATTTTTGTCCGATTTTGATGAAATTTGGTTTAAAGGTGTAAAGTGGGATAAACTTGAATGAGTTCGCGAACCAGCAAGATCGGACAATGGGAACGGGGCTTTATGGGGGGTTTTATGGGGTAAAAATTGGTTTTTCTCACTTTTGACCCTCAAAACCCAAAAATTCCTAATTTCTCTTTAGACCTTTTTAAAGAGCTTAAAAAAACAAACAATTTAGTATATAAAAGTATTTTTGTTCGGTTATTAGTAACGGAGAAAATTAAAAAAATTATAAATTTAAAATTTCCATGTTATTCATATGGAGAATATTGTCTAATGTTGTAGTTTGCTTGTTTATGGATATAATTTGATGAAACTTGGCAAATTTATTTATTTTGTACTAAGCTATCAATATTTTACTAAAAAAACACTTTATTAGTTTCCTTGTAGCAGCAAACCTAGGTACTCGTTAAACCTACTGTTATTAAAATTTAATTGAAAATCAATTCAGACAAATGGAAATTCGCTTAGTCGGCAGGTTTGCTGCGGCGGGGGTATTTATACGGTCATACTTTCTATATGTTAGTTATTAATGAGATTAGTAACATTCCGTTTATTTCATAGCTTTTGCTTGCGGTATGGTGCTATGATGAAAATAATAAAACGCAAAACGTATATCCTAAAATATAGGGAACCAATTAAGTCAACTTCTGCATTCAAACGTCACGTACAGATTTAAAAAATCAAAATAGGCTGGACATTTTACCATCGGATGTATATGGAAACTTAGTTTTAAAAATATTTTGGCATAAAAACAAAAATTTACATAACATTCTCTTTGAGCTTGAGAAAATCTAAGGTTGAGTCTTATTCACGAAAAATTCCCTATAACAATAAAATTCACAGATAACTATGCAACAATGCATATTGGCTGATTGGCAATGAAGTAAATAAGATAAAGATACCAAGATATGAACCTTTTTTCGTTAAAGTGTGTCTTATAGTACTCCTAATTTGGGTTGCAGTAAAAAAACCCCTGTACAAACTAACCTAGACTAACTTAAAATCCAAAATGACTTAACCTAACCAAATCTCCAAGAAGTCTATTTGCACTATTTTAAACCCAATGACTTCGAAGAGTGCAACAGAGCTTGTAGTTTTCTACAGCAGGAAGAGTTGCAATCACAAGTTGACTCTGAGTTTATCCTACAGTATCACTCTGTGGATCTGGCAGTGTTTGGATTAATGAGAACAGCACGTTAATGTCGTCAACGATATCTGATGAAGTGAAGACGCGGAGAATGGCAAGTCTCATTGTAAACGTCCGGGTCACCTCGTCGACCATGTCCGGGAAATGCTTGTCGACGAGTTGTTGGAGTATTGTGCGAGATATGTTGTAAATTTGAGTCTCGTGGTGTTGGATATTTGTTGTTGAGAATTTCATTAATCAATGTGTAAATAGCTGAGATTGTCTGTAGATTATGTGACAGTGTCACAAAGTACTGTGTGTTTTTTTTTTTAATTACAGAGACTCCATTTAAGCTAATAAGTTGACAGCCCTGCTTCCTCTACTTCATTGCCAATCAGCTGATAGCATTGTATTGTTGTGTATACGGTTAAGTATTATTGCGAATTAATTTTGAATAAAATTCAACAGTCTTCTCTTAGACGTTACCCATATTTGATTGGTGATGCACATAATGGAAAAATGTGTATTGAGTTACTGATTACAGTTTATACAACCTTTAGTTGATATATTAGGTGCTAAAATTTCTCCTGAAACAACATTCATCCAATAGCACCGTGCTGAAATACATCAGGTGATATTTAACGCAAAAGGAAGCAGAGATGATTTTTTTTATCGTAGGCCTAATTGAAATTTGTGTTGTACTAGTAAACACCCGTTATGTACTAGGTCGTGTGTCACTTCGTAAACAGCTACAGGTTTTATTTGTGTACCTATTTGATTAGCATTTTTTTTAAGATTTCGTAAGGTAACAGTCCAGACACAGGTTTTGTTACCCATCTTTTGGTGGATAGATTAATCGATGGGCAAATCAATGGCATATGGGTCCAGTAACGACATTGCTTGGAACTTGGAATATGTTATAGCACGGTTTGACTGTTAGGTAGATTATATTTGGACAATAGTTTGCTATATGTCATCATTAATTGATAGCCAATGACAAATTGCCTCTATGTCCAGTCTTGCTAGGGATCGAACTAGCGACCTTCAGCTCGGTCTGTGAAGTGGAGGTGGCCGGATTGAGACCGTAGCTTGTAGTTAGGCGGTGATGTTATCTCGCAGCCACATAACTCTGCGATTGTCCTGTGGTGGGCGGGCACACGTAAATACTTGGTAAATACCGGACAGACTCGTAAACTGTATTGATACGGTCGAGTTATGCCTACGGCCTCCGGGACGGGCCCTCCTCGCGTCGCAGTCACTTGGAGAACAGTTGGAGGAATGAACTTTGGAAATGGTCTCTTATACAAAACCTTATGGGAATTTGGACAGAATTGGAAATTAAATTCAATGTTTGGTTTTAGTTTTTCCGCTTACTTATCACTTCCTCAAAGATTTTTTCCTAGGACGTTAGGCACGAGCCTGGGATTGTATTTCACATCACTTCTTGCTAGATCTAGGGGTTGCGGAATTATCACTTAGTTAAAATCCATTGGTGATTTGGCGGGATTTGAACCCGAGACCTTTTAGACCGAAGTCCCGCGCTCTAACCACTAGACCAGCTCGCTCCCCACTGCCTCTTAAGATTAACATCCCTGGCTAACGCTGAAGAGGACTTAGTCCTAAAACAGCTGCAGTATGTTTCCGCCCTCTGTAACTTCAAGATCATGTCACGTAACTAACATAAACAAGTATACCAACTATTCTATCGAAAAATCTAAAACTAGCTTGTACACTGTACAGCTCATGTTTTTCTTGTTTGTTAGTTTGTGTTGGTGACACTGAACGCTAGTGTTGACAAAATGTAGTTCCTCTTATTTTAGGACCAATTTTAGAATTTTTGCTTTTCCTTTGGTTATCAAACTAGAATAGATTGTGTAATTGTTAAAACTATTTTAGAAATAACCAAAATAAAAATTAACTAATTGTAAACGAAAAAACACGCCCCTCGAGACATCGAACGGAAACAACGTTTAAAAAATCGTTTTCAGTTGTTCCAAGTATGACAAATCTACTGAAAGAGTAGTATGATATACTACTAATAAGTGTAAGCCATGGTCATAGGTTGGTTATGAAATATTAGATAACTGTAATGCATCTAACGGTTAAATTTCTTGGTAGCAGAGTAGTTACAGTCCATGTCTTCAAATCTAAAGGTTGCTGGTTCGATTTTAGTCAGTGTAGATTCTGCATAAAAAAAAATTTTTCATCAATAATTTTGTATCTACGCTAATACAATAAAGTGCTATAATTTTTAGTGTTTGCGTGTGTTGCATTTTGATATCTACGCAGATAACGTTAAATTATAAACTCGTAGGTGTACTCTGCATATAAGTTGTGTAAAATAATATATCATACCGTAGCCCATTTCACGTACGACAGCCAATTTTTAAGTAGGTTAAACAAACATCACACCTAACAAAACTCCTTTTTCACCATTAAAATCTCACCCAGGTGAAACGCCACTGGAACACGAGTTGAAGAGAAATCAATTTTAAGAAGCTTCACAGTTTAAGCACGTCAAAAGTTTAACAGTTTCCAGATATAACATTGTAATCCGGGACGGGCAACGTCAAAAGAGTCAAAATTAGTTGGCAAAGTCAACTCCCCGCCGGAGAATTATTTATTAAATATTTCATCCGGGAGTTTGCAACACGATAAAAAGTCTTTTAATAACGCCGCTCATCCCCTTTTTTAATTCACCTCATCTGGCGGCAACTCGTGGGCGACATCGACACTTAGTGGAATTGCGACAATTAAAAACGTCGTTAGTGCAAGAGACTGTGCATTAAAGAACAATCTGGGACCGAGTGTGCGCCATTGTGTCGTGGCGTGTTTAAGTATTTAATTGCGAGGGATGAACAGAATTACCCGCGGATATTTGTCTTCTTCTTCTCCAAGATTAAAAACGAACAGTGAGAATTTATTGCTCAACTTCTTGGCTAATCTTGGTATTAAACGTTCGCCTCGCTTTGTCATCGGTCCTGTTTCCCGCGCAATGTTTAATTTATGGCGCAATAAGTCGAGCGTTTTCGGTTGGTAGATTGCAGTGTTGGATTGTGTGTGAGAAACACAGTTTTGAGAAACTTTATCTATATCTATATATTGTTTTTATATTTTGTAATAATTTGTTCTCAGATTGAATTCAGAGTGGACTAGTAAATTGAATGCACGTCTTTATTGAAACTAAGTACCCAAAAGATAGTATGGTCTAATGCAACATTGTATTAGATCAAACATGTAGTTTGCCAGATTGACCCATCGTGGCCATACTCGACTTAAATGAAAATAGTTTACATAAAAACACATTACCTGCAATCTCAGATTGAATCGTGCTTAGAGTATGTTCCCGAGAAGGATATTTTGCCATGGAAATTACGTTAATAAAGTTAATAGGTTTACTTGAGTCAAAGGAATTAAAATTTACATCAACATTCAAATTACCAATATTTATTAAAATTGGTAGGAGTAAACTAAAAGTTAACTTGTTTGCCATTGTAAAACTAAAGAAATGGTCTGCTCTTATGAAATGTCATATGAGGTACAGCAATTATGCAGTAATGTAAAATTTATGTCTCCTTATTTGTGGAATTACCAAACGGTATCAACGTTTTGGGTTCAGGGTGGGGGGGGGGGGGCTAAATTGGGCCCAAAAATCAAACTCGAAAATGTCGAAAACAATATTTACTACATACAATGGATAGGGAGGGAAAGTAAAAAATATCAGCACTTGGACAGTAGTAATCTACTTTTTTGGACAGAGAAACCCCTCCTTCCCAACTCTACATCTAGCTGTTTGTCCACTGTCCAGTCGTGGCGCTAGGCGCTAGTATACTGTCCGCGAGAGAAAAGAAGTCCCCTGAGCTCCGGCCTATTCGCAGTTTGAAGGCGTTACGCTTGAACGTTTCGCGGGACAATTAGAGCCGTATTCACTCTTCACGCGGTATGACGCGTTCATATCAGGTAACACACCATCGACGTCTACACTTTGCCAACATTTCTGGAACGTTAAATTATTGCCCATCCAAGTTTCGTCCAGATAGAACATTTTCTTATTCTGTTCCCTTAGCTTCCTCATCTCTCGCGAATACTTAAACCTCCAATTAATAATGTAAGGCCTTTCAATCAAACTTTTTCTTTTGGAATCGCATTTCTTCCACTTTAACCCCATATCTTTGAAAAGACGCCGAAGGGCCATTCGATCCATTTAAAATTAATCCTTTCTCTCAAAACAGATAACCTGTTTTCGTTCCATGTTTATCACCTGCGAAAATCCATCATTACATTATTTACTATGGCAAAAGAATGTTAACAATATTTTTTAGATTTGCCGACGTAAACAAACAAATATTTGGTATTGCTTTATCAACTGTTTAAATTTTCTAAAAAGTAACGTTCAAAACACGAGTGAAAGTGGGTCTATAAATAATGATCAGCCTTCTTGAATTTTTTCCCGAGTGTACAGAGTTTTACATCCGGAGTTTGTTTGCAGGTTTTTCTAATTCGTTTAATAGTTTTTTATGACATTTTACAATAGTTTGCGGCACGATAAATCCATAGCTGCAAGGACTGTCCAAAACAAAACAGAACTCCAATACGCAATCATACGAGACTGCACTGAATCAAATGACGTGACCATATGATGATAATCCACTTACTAAAACAAAGATATGAGTAATTATGTTTACGACAGTTGTTTACAGACAGACATCGAGGCGAGGCACTAAGATGCTTAGCGCCTGCAAATAGTTCGCGATACCCTCCAAACATAGCTGCGTATCGCTCTGGCTCAAGGGACTTCTTTACTCTCGCGGACAGTACAGTGTGAGAGCGCCTTGAGGCACCACCGATAGTTGATGGTAGTAACGCTTCATTAGGTCATTATTGTACACCGCTTACTGATCATGTACAGCAGCTTTAAGATAATTGATACAGTCTAACAGGCTGCCGCTTGGATATGAAGCGGTGCTTGGTTTTGAACCGAGAAATTTGTACACCTCCAAACTTAATTTACGATTTGATACAGCTTTTAAAATTTACTATATGGTTACCTAGATCACATTGTCATTTTGCGTGGTTAACAACAAGGCGCAAGTATGCCTTTGTTCCTAAACGAGTCAGCTGGGGAAAATCAATTTTAAGAAGACAAAGGCCTAACACTTGCATGTACATAAGAATCTAGTTAAGCAAAGGGGTTTCTGATGAAATTTTCAAGTCGGTTGCGATGTTGGAAAATAGTGGTCATTTGGAAAAAATAAATGCATATTGTTAATTGTCAAAAAAATTATGTAGTCCCTATTTAAATATTTTCCTTCTGAATCTAATAATTTGTGAGATACTAAAGGTGGAGAGTTAAGTGGTTTCGCCCTCGTAATTAATTCTACCTTCTTCTTCAGAATAATTATTAATTCCTAAAAGTAATTTTTTGTTCTAAAGACATAGATATAAAATGTATTTTTGTCATTTATAAAATTCGCCGTGCTACTCTTCCAACACAAATAATAACATTTTAAAAGATATTAGCGCAACTCATATACTAGTCTCTGTAAATGAAGAAAAGAATTCTTATTTAGTTGAACAAGTTGAGTGTAAGATCCAAACAAATAAAATTATTGTTGTAATTTCCAGTTGCATCTGGATAGCTTAGAGGGATACCACCCTTATGGACGTATCCTGAAACATTTATTGATTTTCCCCTATGGCCTACAGGGATGTTTCAAGGTCACGGGGTAAACTCCCCATCGATCCGGGAGATCCCGAGGGACGAGGATCCGACTTCTGGATCAGTGGGAAAATATATAGGCGATGCACGGTACAAAAACATTTCATCAGGTTTAAGGTAAGCATTTTAATTTACTGCTTGAATTGAGTACTTGTAATTTTGTTATATTTTTATTTTCTGCTGATGTGATTTCGTGTGAGCTTTGCGTTATTCTGAAAGCCATTTGCATTGTTTTAGGTCTTTGTCAGGGTATATTCCAAATCCTAAACGTGTTAATATCTTGTTAGATAACTTTTAATTGATAATCCAATGCAAAATGCTGTATAGGCCCATAATGGACCCACTTGGAACCGAATCAGCAGTATTTAGATTTGCAGGTAAGCACTATAGCGAATCGGTTACCAAAAGAAGTGTTTTAAGGAAGCGATGTACATTTTCTGCAAAACCCCCAAGGTTAAATTACTTTTCAGTCCACAGCAATTCTATTGTAACTTGATATTAAATATTATGTTTGTGAGACTCCTACTTTGGATTATCTTAGAACGAATTAGATACTATAGTCTGTATGATGGAACCTGGCTCCTGACCTTCCATCTACCTGGAGACTGGCCAATATAATTTTTCCAGCCCCATGTAGACGAAGGATTAGGAGACAGGTTCCATCATACAGACAGCTTTGTTTATAACAAAGATCAAGTGGTTCTGTAGACCAACGCAATTTGATCAAACCCCCAACGATCAAGGAACGTAGGGTTTAGCTTTTGAACCATCAAAAAACAAATGAATTTTCTCTCAAACCGTCCGATTTCTGATTAAGTCAATCACTAGACTCAGATTTTCTACTACTCGAAAGCAACACCTTTATTCACTACCTCTGTATGTTCCGGCCACCCATCGGACGGTGTCGAAAGTCGTACGGGAATAGCAACTTGAGCCGTCAGCGTGTGTTTACAACATTGTCTTACAAACGTTGTTTGCCCCACCTTTGTACGATGCGATGGTTGGAAGTCCTCACTGGCGGATCTAGAGGGAGTTAACGACACGTGCCGTGTATACTGTCTGTGGTGTATCTGTCGAGGATATTCTGCAGACGTTCTAAATACTGCTAGAGTGTAAAATGTGTTTTTCGTCATACTGCAGCAAAAAACAGCTGTTTTTAATGTATGCGTTGTGGGTGTAAAGTAACACTTTTAATATCTAGAGATTAAAAAGCCTTTTTAATTTTTTAGTACCTAGGGAGTAAAAGTCAGCTGTGGTAAACATTAGTAAGCTTTGGTTTTGTTTTAGGCAATAGCATGTATCGAAATTATCCATCGATTTATTTCTTCAGTTGTAGCTTATTGTTGCATTCTTGTAAATAGTTCGACATATCGATAGTATAATGTACTCTAACACAATCGTAATTATTGATTAAATTATTGAATCATATACCAAACAGCTTGATGTTTTTCAATAAGCAAAATTGAAAACAAGCAGGAAGTCGTTTTGAGATGTTATATTTACATGGAAATGATTTTCGTTTTCTAGCTTAGTTTGATGAAATAATGGTGCAATATGACGAAAAACATAGGTTATCACACTGGGAAAAGGTGTATTTTCAAGAGTGTCAAAAGAGTCACTGTACGCCCTATGGGAAAAAATACAGTATACCAAATAGACCATCTGATCATGACATTTACTATCTGTAAAACCTCTTCTATATACTATATGTTATTTTCAATATTAAATAGTATAGGAAAATCATATAGTTTTTCCAGTATTACACAATGCTCTTTGAAATTAATTGCTAACGCAACCTTGGCTGCGATTTCTAATAAAAAAAACATTGTTCTAAGCAACAATTATATCAAAAAAGTTACTTTACTAGCTTTTTAACCCTTTTCGCAAGAGTTTTTCATACGCACACTAATTATTATAAGTAACTTCCCCACAGTAATCTCCGGTTTTGAGAATTAATCCACGCAAAAAGGCAACTCGCGAACCATCACTAGCAGTTACGCGTTTATACTTTTTGTGAGCGGATTTCCAAACAAACTTCTGGGACTATGACGGCAGCAAAACCTGGCTTGATGTTTTATAAAATACTTCCACTCCACCTCCTGTTGGATACGTTCCATGACAGGGTTAGGATTAATTTGGTAATGCAAGGGTTTGGGGTGGGGTTTACATTCATTGCATAATATAAATACCCCCGCTTCACCAAACCTGCAGAGTAGGCGAATTTCAAATTTGTCTGATTGGAATTTTACTAAAAGATTTCTGTTTTAATAACATTGGATTTATTTGAGTAATTAGGTTTGCTGCTAAGGGGATGGGAAAGAGTGTTTTTGATCGAATGATAAACAAACAAATCGTATTTTTCTTACTTTATCACGAGTGAGCTACGTACTACGTTTTTATTCTTTTAACCAATTTGCGTAGTGACGTTGGATAAAAAATAATAAAACATAATTGTACTAAATTGTTCCAGTGTTTAAACTTAATCCAATGGTAAAATTGAACGCTGATTACAAATCGCCTGGCGCTGAATTAGCTATTATATTAACACTTGACACATTACTATGTCTACTGGTCGTTTCCTAATACCGATTACAGTACATTTGTAATGGGATTAATTTAATCCCCATGAAAAGTAGAATAAATAAACAGGTACTAAACATTAGTGGAAATTTATTTGCATTGATGCTTAGATATCATGTCAAATTCAAAACGTTTTTTCCGTTGGTTAACTTTGATATCCCCACTACTGCACTGCTATCCATTTAATTTCATAATTTGTCTCAAAATAAAATAGGAAATTTCTTATTTCCAAGCTTTGGTTTTGCTACGAAATTTTGTGTACCTATTGAAATGTTGATGTCAGTACAAAATAGGGGTCCAAAATTAGGCGTTGGTGTGAAATTGACGTCACGAATTATGGATTTTATAGGCATGATCTGTGGATGCGATACTCCCTGGTGTGGATTAACGTCCGCACTAGTGAGTAGGCTACTATGACTATCCACAGTCATATCCTGATAATTACACCAATTCGTTAATTACAATGCAAAAAATGGTTCGGATTCCACTACAAACTGAAGGTCCCTTAGTTGCCATTGGCTGTATGGGCAATTCAATTAACAGTCCTGTCTAAGGAACATGTCTGCCTTAGTTACTAACAAGACTAGATCGCGCCACTCATCATACACTCATAACAATTCATACTCGGCTTAAATCTACTTTCGTATGGACGCCATTTTAATTAAAAGTATTAAAGAAAGATGGTACAAAACGCAGTGTTGGCACATACGAAACAGTAACCTCCTACTGCGGCTGGATGTTTGGCCCCGGCCTCGTGTTCTATACGGCGGCGGCGTCTGCTACAGTAGGTCTATTTATTTGTCCTCACATAATGGGTGTCCTATTCACCGTCGGAATGCATCAAGGTGTCGACTGGTGAGATCCGTTAAAATACATGACGAAGCAGATCCGTCCACTCCTGTCTGAGTAGTGTTCTGGCGATACCGGTAGGTGTGACTGGGAGAAGATACCTCCTGACTCTGGAGGTGGTACAACTCTAGTTTTTCGTCACACTGTGGCTAAAGCCGCTGTTTTTAATGTTGCGGGTCTAAAGTAGCTCTAGGAGGAGTAAAAAGTGTTTTTAGCCCCTAGGGAGTAAAGTTGTCGTCAACTCAGTTGTGAAGTTCGATTGCAAGCAATCGCATGTATCGAATGTGTTATTGTTGCATTCTTGTCAGTAGTTCGACTGAGTGTAGGGGTCCCGGCCACCAGTCGTATATTCAGGGGCCATATTTATATAACCTAACCTAACCAAACTTCTATATGCAGATTAGGGCCAGAGGTGGCCGGTTCTCCGTTTCCCGTTCGACATATCGATAGTATAATGTATAGTATCGCATCAAGCAAAAAGAAATTGAAATTCGTTTTGAGAGGCTACCTTTATATGTAATGCGTTTTGTTGTTTGGTTTGCTTTAGGATGGTCTGGTGGTTTGATGCAATAGGACGAAAAACATTGTTCATCACACGGGCAAAGTGAGTCTTTGGAACCATCACTCATTTTCCGATATTGTAAAAAAGACATAATACCTGTGTCCGTTCCCCATTGCAAAGCACTAACATAATGGTTTTTATATACCTTTTCCAATATTCTAAGGTTACAAATTTAGCTTAATTGGATTTGAAAAATACACAATTAACTCGCCGCGTTGTAGAATTCATCTTTTATCTGTTCTTGAGGTGAATTAACGATTACATTTATTGACGATTAATTAATAGATTAAGAACCAAACAAATACGAGTTATGGTTGTCAACTGTTTATAACAGTTGTATATAAGACAACAGGTAAATCATGAACTAAAATTAATCTCGTGATATCTAAAAAGAAATCTATACAAAGCAAAAGAAAACTCACAACCCTTGTCTCCAAAACACCCCAGACCATTACCGGGGTCACATTACTGCAAACATCATTCAAACGTTTTTCCCTTTCAACTTAAAAGACATTCCGGCTCATCAGCGCAGATGGAGATGAAGCAATTAAAGTGGGCCGCTAAAAGCGCTGTCAAAACATATACAATGACAAGTGCACCGGGAAGGGTGAATACCGAAACGTCATTGCGGATAATTTAGCAAATGAAAGAGCGAGGGGCCAAGCACACTACCCTGAGGGCACCCTAACTGTTATTGCTGGATTGTTGTCAAGACTGCTACTTCATCAGTGGCACTACTGTCAAGAGTTGTACCTTGTTTGCTGAGATTTCTGAAAGATTTGGAAATTTGAGCTGACATTTTAGTTTTGTTCGAGGATTAACAGTTGTATGATTTGGGTTTTATGTTATAGGGGCGAAGATAGATTTGTGTATTCTATAATTATATTTTTATAAACGTTTTTGTTTTCTCCTGGATTTTTTATTGTCCTACGCTAGGCACGAGCCTGGAATTGTTTTCCACATTAAATTACCTCAGGCTATATCATTCAAACGTTTTAGGGGTTGCGGAATTATCACTTAGATAAAATCCATTTATTTGGCTGGATTTGAACCAGGGACCTCACTGACCGAAGTCCCGCTCTCTACCACTAGACCAACCCCCTCCCCCTCCTGAATCCCTGGATTGTGTTTCTCCTGGATTTAACGTAAGCCGATTATAAAATAATCTACACTTATTATTCTCCTGTCATTAATTTACACTAAACTCTATCACTGTCAATTTCACATGGTACACTATGTACTCATATTTTAAAATTTCACACTATTCATGTCATATTCAACGTGTGACATCCCTGTGACGTGTAATTGTCTAGACAAATTAATGTCGTGACATTATTACTCGTTTTCACCTACTTTATGCCACTACATCGTGTGACATTTTCAAGTGTGACACTATTCGATTGTGACACTACATCTTTTACATACCGTGTAAACTATATCCTTGTGACATTTTTAATAGGTTAAGGGTTTGTAAACATTTAACATTTTATCCTTGTGTAATTTTTCACGTAAATTATCCACATACATGGGACAATTTCATTGGAGACACTTGATCACGTGACACACTATATTTCAGTGACAATCGCACATCCATTGTCCCGTAATAATTACCACTCGGCCGTTGTTGTACTTAAGCTGCATTAAGGGTCCCATAAACATCCCCCGTCGAGCCGTCCGTCTTGGCCCAGATTGCCTGTAAATATACGGCCATTATACCACGGCTCCCTAGCCTCCCCTTAGCTACCCTGCCATAGATCGGCGTATGATGACCATCCGTTCACCGACTCCCTCGACGCCGATTCCACTTTTACCGATCGTCGAAAAAATCTTCAGTGACATATTTATTGAGTTGTTAAGCTAATTTGTTCCCCACACTGGCTGTTTGCCCGGCGCTTGAGGGGAATTAACCTGGTGAGGTTGTTTTCAAAGTTGTGTTTGTACGTCTAATACACGTTGAAACAGTAATAGTAGTGTAAATACCTATTATAATTATTCCCTTAGCAATATAGGAGCGTCCCTAAACACCAGGGGCCCATTTCATAATAAATTACAATTTACAAGTTACAGCTTGTAAATTGTAATTTCCATTAGATTTGCATTGGGCGATCAGCTGATTTACTAATAATATTAGTCTGTAAATAATTATGAAATGGGCCCCTGGTAAAATAAATACGTTCAGGGGCATTCCCGTATTGTTAAGCGTATAAAAGCATAGATAAAAGATGATAAAAGCGATAAATATTTATTACACTACATTTGGAAAGTATTTTGTGGCGTTTATGGTGTGTAAGGGGTGGGTTGGCGAGTTCGATCCTGACATATCTACAAGTTTATGAAAGATTTTTACCGCGTTCTCTTTGAGACGTGAGTTATTCTTTGATAGTAAAAAATGTCACTGTGGAAAAACGTTACGAATAAACGACCTGTAAGTAATAATTTGTCACGGATTAATGTGTTCCTTATCGTCAACATTATCTGTTACATTAGGTGCATAATACTTTGTATGTTGCTTAAAACACTTGATTCACATAATCTGGAATGGGCCATGCTTTAGTTTCTGGATACCCAAAAGGAAACCCAACTTTTCACTTGTTGAAACAAAGAAAGCAAACAGCTTTGTAAAGTAAAGAGCAGATGAATTATTTGGCTTTTTATATTCTAAATATATAAACGCCGTTGTTTAAAAATCAGTTCAAATGAATTTACTGTATAAACAAGTGTAAAAACGGTCACAAAATCAACATCAAAATAACGAAATTAGTCTAAAAGTAAATGTCCCTGATTACTGACACTTCTCGAGAAATGGATTTGCTACATGCAACTAAGTACCTAATAATTCTCAACAATCACAAGGGCCAATTTAGTTGCAGAAGCCGCCGCCGGCCAACGACAGCGCTAGTGCTAGCATGTGATTTACTCCACCACCATTCATTGCGTCCCCGTCCTTTCTGTAATTTACTGTTCGTACCCTTTGTTCCTTCTAAGTACTTCTTCCCTTCGCGAATTTCGCCACTTTGTCTCTTGGTAACGAGAGGTCTAGGTAGACTAATAAATGATGGGGGATGAAGTGTGAGGGATGTAGGTTCGAATTTTGGGAAAGTAGATTTTAGTGAATTTTCTAATATATTGCCGTAGGTGTCGTGGTATGCTTTAGGGTACTTTGGTATCATACCGACCATACCAACAAATCGACTTCCAAGATTTTAACTAGTTTAAATAAAAAACATAGTCCACCCTTAGGTTAGTTATGTTAGGTTAATTATTAGGTGTGGTCTGTGTAATACTTTAGTACCTGATTAAGTCCAAGTAGCAATTTACTTTTTCGTTTTGAGGTCACAGAGGCTAAAAGCACCACCAGTTTAGATTCATAGATATTTATATGTGTTAATATTGTTATTCAGTTGACATTTAAACTAAGCTGATTCAAAATCCAAACGTATCACAAAGAATGTTTACAAAATAACGATTAAGAGAGGAAACTAATTTGTTGGGAATAATTTAAATCTCTTTGTTCAACACTATGTAACGCAATAAAGAATAATGAGATTGTCTATTTGGTTAAATTGTAAAAAATATTAAATCTGTACAGCACAACCATAATCCAAAACACTTTCGCACCCATATGTTGCAACTGTAAATTCAAAGCACCGGACCCAATTTCACACCGATTCGATCGCGCAGTAAACAGCAAAAATGTCATCGACGTCTCCGCCCACTGGAAATGCCAGTTTCCCATGTGTACCGATGTGACGTAGTGATGTAACGGCGGCAAAGTCGAATTACATAAACCGACAAGGGTCAGGGGTGCCACCATTACATCTTGTCACGGACCATTCTGTGCCCGGCTATAATAAGCAATAAACAATCGTAGATGGCGGATAGCCGCGGCGTGCTAATAGGCAGGCGGTTATTATAGAACTCGTGTGAAGAGGGAGGTCCTTGTTTGGCTTGATTTAGGGCTTCATGACATTGGAGTCTTCGAGCAGCGTGAAGATCCACTACAGGCTACACTACCTACTACAGTCTAGGGTATATAATGTAAGACAAACAATTTTAATTCGGTGGTTTTGGTTAAGGTTCTTGCGAAGCTTGATTCAGGGCTTCAATACATTACAGTTTTCAATGTCCATGGGGTTGAACAAAGACTTCTCTTTTCAGCTTCTCGATCATCAGGTATGGGAGTTGCAGTTTGGAGAATTTGGTTAAATGTAGAAGTTTAACCAACAACATGAATTAACTTTTTTTACTTTGTTTGTGATTGGGTTTGGTAAGGAATTCATGGCGTCTACAACGTGAAGTCTTCGCAGTCTAATGTACAAAACTAACAACTCCTTTAAAAAGCTTCCTCATCATCAGCCTGTGTGAGCTGTTGTGTGGCATTTCGTAAAATATCGGCTTTGTGCAATATTTTAGTTTGCTGTTATACTTTCAGGTCATTGAAAATTGTTCCACATGTATGAAAAAGTTTCTGCCTAATTTCCGGGCAATGTTTATCTAGGGTTCTTCCCTTAGTTTTTATGCCAAGATTATGTTCATTAGGTTTCCTTGCAAGCATTAAAACATCTAGTAGACTTTTAAGTATTTACCTTTGACTATTAAACACTATGGCTTATACTTACACTGGCAATTCACAAGAATCCGAAGAAACACTAATACGGGCATGAACATACCTTGAAATTACTTTCAGCATAAGTAGAAGGATAACCGATCTACCTGAGATTATGTCTATTCCACGATACTACAGGCAATTACATTATTACAAAAATCAACCACTACTATATTCTCGATCTCTATTTTCCCACAGCATCTATCGCAAGCAGGTGATCGCATACCACCCAAGTCAAAAGCTAGTTTCCCACAATGTTTACACCATCATTTTCTACAAGTACAACTAGAAAGTTACAAGTCGGACAGGTCCAGAGTAAACAGCTGATCATATAAATAGCCACTAACTATAATGAGGTTGCATAATGAACGCATTGTGACCTGTTATTATTGTTTTATGGTCTCAATTAAAACGGTCTAGGATGGCTCACAGATACGCATCTACGCTAGACTATTACTAGGAGGCGCTCTATGAATTTTAATACTTTTGCACCTGCCGTTAACCAGCGCAAGGTGCCGGGGATTTTGGGTACAAATTGGTTATTGGGGTATATTGTTTAGGTGTTTTTGAGTTCCGGATTGTGGTTGGGAAATATTAACGTTTGGGGTTACAATTTTATCAGGTAGGCAGGTGCTTTTGATTTACCCAAAAGCATTGGTTTTAGATACTACACTCTCGTCCTGGTGGAATCTGGATTTGGTTAATGTTTGTGTTAATTTTGTCTCTATGTATTTTTTTCAAATATGAGAATAAGTTTTACATATTATGCTTTACTTTATTTCTAATGCCACCGGTGAAGAATTACGTTATGGATGGTTGTATAATGTTAAAATGTGTTTTAAGTTAATAGTGTCTATATATTAATAGGCAATAATTGTTCTTTTAAACCTTTTTTCTCAGCTCGTGTGCATCGCAGGGAAAATCGACGGATATGTTAGAAGGACATTTTTCAAAGATGTGTAGATGAATCCCTTCATAAATTAAAATATGCTCAAAAACAAGCACAAAAAAATAATTTCAAATTAAAAAAATTATCATTGATTTTATGGGTTGCTATGGTAACGAAATAACAACGAAATATTAACAGAATATCAAAACAAATGGAAGAAATTTCAATCACATGTTTTATTTACAGTGTGGGTTGAAAATAGAGAAGTCTGTAACATTATATATTTTGGTCAAGTTTTCGACCACTGGGCGACCTCTAGTAGCGATAAATCCATGGTTTAGATCCTTACCTGTGAAATATTCTTCTGCTGATTCATATGAAAAAGCAGTAGGGAAGAACGTTCAATGTATTTCAGATATTGTAGTTAACAACAATTATCAAGTACAGTGTTCACAAATTAGGGTGTGCTTAATTCAAATACTTATAAGGACGCAATCCGTTTAAAATATCGACAGTTTCAATAATTTTTCGATAAATAAACTTAAAAACAAAGGACAGTAATTCCCCTCTTCCCATTTGATTAAATCATACACTTTGAAACCGTTATTATTTCCTATCGATATTTCCACAAATCTACGCAATACTCCTTGAACTTCCTCAGATGACGAGCCAAGGTACACGATCCCACGGCAACACACATACATCAATACATACAAGGCAATTGAAAAGGTCCGACATAGCTAGCAACCAAGTGACGCAAGCAAATTATATGTAACAGTTTGTATCTTATGCTGAGCAATCGTGGTTGCGCCTATGCGCAATACGGTTCAAAAGGTCTCTGATAACAAGATAATGCGCAGGTGTCAATGTAAGTTATGGAGCAAGTGAATTGAAAACGTAAGTGAATAAGTGAAAACGGTCTAAAGATCATGGCTATGTTTGACGGTAAACGTTTTCTTGAAGGTAATCATAGGGATTGGTGAAAAATTAGTTTCATATTGTATACTGCACCAACACACCGTTATAAATAGTTGGACGTTTTGTTTGACATTATAGGGTGAAACAGTATTTGTAGCGATGGTTACGTTTATAAGAGACTATCAGCGAAACCCGGTGTTGCCCGGGTCACAATAAAATTGTACAATAATGGTAATTTTATTCAGAACATTCTAGACGATCTTTAAGTTTAAACCGAAGCACTTTCAATTTCTTTACTTATCACTTCACCTATATCTAACAGAATCTGAATTTTCTTTTAAAAACATGATCTATAACATGAATAAGAACTTGTTTGATAACAAATTATTAAGGAAAGAGAACGTGTTACTTGTTACTTACGCAGCTAGAAATCAAAAGAAAATAATAAAATAGTTAGGGCCTACTACTTGAACCTTTTCAGCAAATTCTTTAAATTGGATTTAGTTTCAGTATGGGAAGAAATCCTCGGAAATTTTAGCTGCTTTACAAGGTGTTGGAATAAATAATAAACTATTGTATTTCAATCTACCTAACGTTTACAAACATTTTACACATCAACGAATTAGGTTCTAGGACAAATCCCTAATACTTAGGAAACTTTCGGAAAATAGCATGCTCTTTTATAAACTTAAAACGTGACAGAAGGTACAAAATGAAGGATAAACCACTGTTTTTCCTGAGCAAAGCTTGGCCACCACTGCTATAGCCTGTACTATGGAACCTGTCTTCTGAGAGGTCTACGTGAGGAATAATCAATGGTTTCAACTACATTTGTGACAGGTTCCATTTTACAGACTATAGTCCCAGAAACATCATGCTCTCTCAAGAGCTTGTTCTTCAATTCAGGTATTTCACTCCCAACTCAAATCTAAGACTAACCATTCAGTTGGCACTACACATTGACCTTCCTACCCCACAGCTCGGTCCCCAGATGTCTGCTGTGTCACGTGACCCAGGGCGTGTCAACCCTTGCTATAAACACTAGCCAGATGACGGGACATGTTTATACTGGGACAGGATGTTATCCTTGTCGGGGTCCTGTCGTACAAACTGGAGGCTGTAAAGTCATCTGCAACTAAGGTTACATGGGTAAAACATCCCTTGCAATGTGCTGAATAGTGTCAACATTTTGGTAAAGGGTTGGTATCAGTTTGGTAACATTTTGGTTAAACATTTTGGTTAACAAAATGTTAAACTGTCAACATTTTGGTAGGGGGTATTTTAAATCATTTTTGGCGTTTAAATTTTATATAATTTAAATCTATGTTTAATATGTTATTGTGATGGGTGTGGCTATTTAGCAATGTTTATGGTGTGTATTACTTTCAACTCTGCTCGCAACAATCAGAATAATGTTGAACTAGTTTCCTTGTTTAGTAATTTTACAGCGTTTGAGGTGTTATTTGCGCCGTGGTGAATGACTATTAAGTTTTACCTGTAGATACTGTAATTATAGACTTGTTTAAATAGTTATATGGCCAAAGGAAGTAAGTATATACTAAACTCCCTGTTATTAAACAGATTCTTCTATAACACCATAACAAGAAAAATATAGTATATTCAAAATAGTACAGCATTTAGGCCTACTGAAAAACCCCTTTATTTTCATATAGATAAAATAATTCTTATTCCACTAACATGTTTGTTTAAAGGAGAGTTTTAAATTGTATATACTATGACATATGTTTGTATTTGATAATTGTGAGATTCGAACCAAAGAACCTCTGGTTTGTGTACACCATGTATTCAAAACACATCTATATAAATAAAATTACAGTTTTGTCTGTACATTGCTCAGAATCATACATTTTTAGGCTATTTTTACGTTTTATACATTAAAGAAGCCGAAACAAGTCTCATCTAAATTTCTGTCTGTCTGTCTGTCTGTCTGTCTGTCTGTCTGTCTGTCTGTCTGTCTGACACACTCAAGATGGCATTTTACGCAATCTTCTCCAGGAAAACGAGAGTACCTATCAAGACCCAAGTCATTTTAATGTATTCACTGGATTGGCAAGAGTGTCTTTAGCAATTAAAATATGGTCTCACTACTTTGTAATTAAAATTACGGCCGTTCAAAAATGCAGTTTTGTGCGATTTTTGTCAAGTTTTCTTCCAATTTGTATCACATAATCATCTATGAAACAACGAACAGCTGTTCGGATCAAGATTATTTTTTCTAGCTGTCACTGAAATGTTTACAAATGTTGTTTACAAACACCACAACCATTTCCGATCACGTTTTGAAGGCAAATCCCATCCAAGTGAGATTAAAAACGTTTTTATTACATAAAGGATTTAATTAATCGCAAGTGGAATAATATAGTGTAACCGTAAATTAAATAACTAGGCATCATCCAGGTCAGTAACCAGAAATACAGTATGTGTATAAAATTGTTTTGGAGTTTTGATAACCAGAAAGAAGACATTGAATCAAGATTGAATCAGTGTTGTATACGGCTGGGAAACTTAAATTTACTAATGACCGTCGCCAATAGCTTAGAAACAATGTTCCACTCATTGACGGCTCTTCAATGGCGGTTGTGTAAAGTGTAAAGCAAAAAATTACAACTGCAGTGGGTGATTGTAAAAGAGGTTTACGGATGATGCTGAACTCGATTTTCCAATGTGTCACTTTCTGTTCCTACCATTGACTATATAAAGTCAATAGTTCCTACTCATCGTGTGATGCAATCGCTGGACCATACAGCCAATAGGCCCATAGCCCTTCTCTTGGGTACGTGTGGTACGTATGCTTACCCAATTATTTATAACAACCCTTTCGACAACAATCCTTGATACCGGTACTTTTCCTTAGAATACACGGCCTACCTAGGTACTTAAGAAATAAAATTATAAACGTCCAAAAACCCAACGTTGTGTGATTTTTGTCATTTCCTTATAATGTTAATAGCAACCATTGTTTAGATAATACGTAATCTATTAAATAACAGAAAGTTATGTTGTATAAGGTTTTTTTTTTTCAAACTGACACCGATAAGTTTACATTAAGAGTTGTTTACAAATAAAGCAATTAATGGGAAATAATTTTGATTGCCGATAACTTTTTACGAGAAAATCCAAAACCAAGAGATCAATAACCTTGATTAACGCATATAATTGGTCGGCTGTACTACAGTTCTTAACTGTAAACGTTGGTTTTTGGGACGGTACTGGTTCTTTTCCTTTTAACCTTTAGTAGCAGCAAGAATCATTTTTACGTACCAACACATCACAGTAATTTACAAATTAGTTATCGTTGGTGTTGCACCTTATTTATTACAGGCGTAGGCCTATTCAATTTAATTGATGTCTTAACTGTATAATTTTTGCTTTTTCTGTCTGGATTCCAAAATGTTATGCTAAGAAAACTATAACGCATTTTAGTAAAACATTTATTCATCAAACCATCATGAATTGTTCAAACACTTTGAACGTTGTTTATGTATCAATAGTTCGTGGCCTATTTTGGTAATTTTTATTACAAATTACCAATCTAAATCGTCTATAGTAGGCCTACTGTACTTCATTTCATATAGCAAAACGATTCTGATAGCATTTCGACAGAATTTCGAGTCATCTCCGGTCCAAGCAAATATAAATTGTTATGATCAAATTTTATGGCATAAACAAAGATTTCAAGTACTAATTTTATATGTACCTTTTTATGCTTAAAGCGTAGCAGATTCCCTAATTAAGTTCGGTATTTTTGTGTGTATGTATGATGGTAACGCATTAATGTCCTTGTTTCTCAATGTTTCACGGAAAGGACAAGAGCGCCTTGATAATGAAAATGTCAACCCGAATAAAGTGTTAAATTAAGAGGTTGAGGTAGTACCTTAAATACTTTTAACCATTATGTTATAGTCCTTTAAATTCTGAACAAAATTGTACAAATCCCATTTCCATATATTTACTCTCACCGCTTACACATGATAAAGGTTGTTGACAAACTTATGGGAGAAAGTATGTGTCAGAATGCTGATACCGTTTATTTAGTTTAATCATTGGATATAACATATGGACCAACAAGATCCGGGTGACATTTAATTGCGAAGCATTAGTTTTGGCTTGAAACTGTCAGATACTGTATTTGCGAAGGAATAGTTTTGTCAGCATATCTGAAAGTATGCAAACCAACTGCTGTGCTTTATATAAGAAGGTTTTAACTGACTATGATAAGATCCCCGTGCGTAGAACGGGCACACAGCTAGTTATTAATATGTTTATGATTGTCTTTGGGGTTGGTTTGGTGGGAAATATTTTATTTCATCATTGTAGAACCAACGTTTTGTCTGAAATCAATTATGAGCACCTTACGAGATTCCCCCTACCATATTATTTAGAAAATGTCCATCAAATTATGTTGTCAAAAACAACTTTTCACAGCTTTAGACGTTTTTTCACAGCTTTTACTAACGACTAATGTGAATGGCGATTCTGTAAATGTGGAGAGAAAACAATTCGACGCAAAGTGTTGAGAAAGTCTGATTTTCGGGTGAAGAAATCACAAGTCGCGTGAGGGGATTAAGGGACGGAAATGTTGGCGGAATTTCGGCCCAAGGCATTTAGTTTGAGTCAGTGTAGCGTTGCCCCAAACTGCCCCCCATGCTTCACCAAAAGTGACAAAATCCCATTTATTTGGGGTCAGTCTTTTATCTTGGCGCTGAAACCGCCTCTATTGAGTCTCCTTCGTGAAGTGTTTGGGGTAAATTAACGCTTGCAAAAGTAACAGTTTGTTTAATTAATTTAATTTATTTGTATATCTATTTTTAATTTCAGTTTTAGAATTAAAATATAACACATTTTTTAACTATGTAAGTTTATTTAATTATTCTCTCAAACAAGTTTGGATTTACTATTATTTCAATGGGTACACTTAGTCGACGTTTACGGAGTTTTATGCACACAATTTGAGTGAGATCCAATGGATGCTTTTGTAAGGGCTACCAGAATATTTATTTATACTAATCCAAAGTTCGCAATCACTATTATATAAGAATCTATAATTTTTAGATGCAAAATTGTTTAGTTAGTACGTAATTAAGTTTATTTTAAATCATCACACACATGGTATTTAGCAATAAAATAAAACACAATTACTGGCAAAACAAAACTCTTTATTTAAACAATTACATGTAATATAATATACCTCGACTTTCTTACGTGTCATCTTCAGACCAATTGAAGATTCCCATCGGTCTGAAGATGGTACTTAAAATAAACGGTATCAGCAATGTGACACTTCGAAAATCGTTCGGACTGTTCTTGTAAAAATCCAATATTTCAGTCATTTTATGTATTTATAAGAATAGCCCCATTAAAATTGAAAAGGAAAAACCTAGAGATACCATAAATTAGTACCCACCAAATTTAATCTAATTCGGACCACAGGTGTAGTCTGGAGCTCCGTACACATCCATACAAACAATAGCACTTATTTTGGGTTCAGGGGTACTTAAAACGGATAGTTCTACCCAAAATTCAAACTATAAAATGTTGACGAAAACAATACATTCTCCATTATATTTATAGGGGCGAAGTAAAAATGTAAGTGTTGTTTTGGTCATTTAGGTAGTTTTAGTGATTCCACCCCCTCCACCTCACACTAACTTGGAAACAACAGCCAACAGCTGATTAGTTGATAAACTATTAAGATAAAAAAGTGGAGAAATCGAGAAAAACTGCCCCTCAACCCACCTAAATGCTATGAACGGACTGTAATTAATTGAGTTGAAAATTGTAACAAAAACATTACAAACAAAATAATTTGCAGACGCGAAAATCAAATCAACCACTACATACACTGGTCATCCGAAGGGGAAATTCACCAAAAAACGCAAAGTCTCGCGCAATCGGGTTTCCTTTAGATTAACCGTGTGAAGGGGCAAGACAATCTGTTGGATGATTGCTCGGGAGGCGCAATGGAGCGCGCAACCGAGTGTCAATCTGTCTGTCCACATGACATATCGAGGGACATAAGGTTCGTTTGGCGTCCGAACCATTTGTTGAAACACCGCAATATGTGGAGGTCAAACATATTGATCTCGTCTAGGAGTTATTAACGATTTTCGTCATTCGTATCAGTTTTAATGTTGGAATTCGTTGAAATTTTGTTGCTTTTGGAATTTGTAATTAAGTAATGGCTTAGTGACAACATTTTTGTTGTCTTGTTTGTTTTTGAATGATTAAACTAATTATGAGTAATCGATATATGTTTTGTAAGGGGTTTGGGGAGTACGATGTTTTTTATGTCATTTAAGAGAATAATGTTGATGATTTAAAATATAATTTTTTCTAGAACAATCCAACAATCCAAGTTTACAGTGCATTAAAAATGATTGCAAAAAAGTTTGCTTCTAATACCTCGTAGTTGAGACTTATATTTTACTTTCATAATTCGACATTTGTTGTACGTTGAAGCAAAATATTTAGACCATTTTCACCTCAAAACAGCTTTTCCCATAATATATTTTGGTGAATTGCAAATCTCATGAGGTACCCTTACACTTATTTTGAAACAGTAGATTTCAGTTAACTTTTTACAGAATCGGGTGAAATTGAAACAGATATTAAATTGTAAGTGCAATCATTCAGCATACATAGTTATACTAATTAATCGAATTTCACTATTTCGAACCTGAATAAACTATTTAAGTATCTTTGCAAACAATACCACTTACTACTCCCTCCACGGAAATACTGACTTTCCAATACTTTCCACAAACCTAATCTACTTTAACACCCAGCCAGATAATTGAATTCTACAAGTCAACATTCAACACTGCGCCGTGTCGGAGATAAGGTGCAAAACAAGCGATTTCTCCCGTGGTTTATGTCGGCAACAATTATACTCGAGAGAAATGTATAATTGGTCCAATTCAGTTAACGCCACGACCGATCGCCGCGCGAGTTGTGGCTTACCGAGATGCGCATGCGCAGATAGAGCGCGCAGCTCGTGAAATAAATCCGAATCATATTTATGTCGGTGATTACGGTGTCAAAGTGAGAATTACCGCGGCCTGGGGATCGTGGAGAAGAGTCGTGGCCTCAGGATCTCCGGGAGCCCAAAGGTCAACCTCTAGGAGTTGCCTTCAGGACTGCGAATCCTCTAGGTGTATGAGCTCGGAGGATTTCCTCTGAGTTTGAAGTCGTTCTGGATGCAGCTTAAGTTTTCTAGAGTGTACACCTTGAGGATGCTTTAGTTCACGAAGTATTTTTTTGTACATAAACTCCCTTTGTCCTTGCTCAAAGTCGTTATAACTTCTCAGGACTCTTCCTCTAGGACTATGGTCTAGCCTCACAAGATTCCTTTTAAGTTTCAAGTCCTTCAGGGTGAAACTTCGGTTTTCTAGAGAGTAGACCTTGAGAGTATATTTAGCTCACGAAGTATGTCTTTGTACATAATCTCCTTCTTTCCTTGCACAAAGTCTTGATAACTTCTGAGGACTCTTCCTCTAAGAATAAAAACTTTTTGAGTACATTACCTTCAGAAATTGAGAACATCTATCCACACTACCTCTAGACCTGTAAAATCTATTTGCACATTACATCCAGGCCTCGAAAACTTCTGTGCACACTACTTCTAGGCATGAAGAACTTCAGTGTACATTACCTCGAGATCAGGAGGACATTTATATACATATTTTCAGGAGCTGTTCTAGCTACATTACATTAAGTCTGAAGTCGTTTTGCAAGCATTTTTTCTAGTTCTGAATGGACCTGTTTACGTCTTCCAAGGTACAGTACATTACTTCCAGCCACGGTGTCTTCCAAAGTAATTTATTTCTAGGAATGGAGTCTGCTTAGCTAAATTTCCATCAGATCTGAACCCCCTATGCTTTAATTATCATCAAGTCCGAAGTCCTTCTGCATATCTCAGGCTAAGGAGTTCTCCAAAGAACACGTTAAACCATACATTTTACTCTGGTTGGTCAAGAAGTGATTATGTTTTCTGGGTTTTGTTACAAAACACCTCTATAACTCTCGTTGAGTATTTGCACTCTTTTTATGTTTTTCAGGTATGATAGGGAGTTACCTTTTTTGCCAGTTTGGATTGCCTTAAGAAAAATAATTTATTCATAATATGAATGTATGAAAGTCTACACTTGACATCAATGCCTCGAGTGTTCTCACCAATCACTTCAACTCAGTCAGCACACAACGATGACTCCTCAACCGTCGTGATTGTTAATGCCGCCGCTGTGTCCAGCTTCGATGAGTGATTCTTCTGTTTGTCTATCGCTATCCCTCCCAGATTAATGTCTTTGAGAGTGTCATTAACTTCTCTTCTCTCCCCCCACCCACTCCCACTCCACCCCTCCACTCTCCGGTGGTTCTCGTTCACGTATCAATACATATTAAATCACGAACAGCAGACTTGACTGTCATTCCCCTTCCTGAATAAACCACTGGAAATAATTTGTATTCCGGATGGTCATTGTGCTTTTATTTTGGCAGATCATTGTTTCAAAAATGGTCCTTATTTCTTTTGCATTTAGTCTATCAAAATAATTGTTAGTAAATTTCACAAAATAATATTGAAAAATTATGAAACATTTAGCATAGTTGAAATAATATATTTCAAAAATGTAGTTATTGGTCTCGTACAACCTTTTTACCTTACAAATTATTTATCAGTCAATTTCAAACAGATTTCCCTATCTTAGGATCCTGCCAAATTAAGACGTTCGAAGTTTTCATGATGTGTGTAGCTTGTAAAGAAAGGCCTCCTATCTATGAAATATCCATTAATATTTACTCTCTAAATATTAAACCAATTCACAACAAAAGTGTTGAAGTAAAAACAGATCTCTATATCGCCTGAGGAGGACTACTTCTTTAGCAGTAGTCACATTGTGTAGAGGTGGGGATCAAGGAACAGATAGAATGGGACTTCCACCCTCACTAAATCCAAACAAATCTAATTACACCAAGTATTCAAAAACATTAAAATCTCCTGACGACATTGATGGGGGAGGTAACGAGACAGAAATAAAGCGCATATTAGTTGACTCCCGTTAGGCCAGTAACGAATCGGCGGTAAGATATACCAGCTGTCTGTAAGCGACAGGGCAAAGCGCGCCGATATTTATTACTCTGTGTGGTCATTAATAACCGACGTTGTGTAGTTAGTTGAGCCGGCGGCCGTGACTAGCGCCACTGTCTCCGTGATTTCCCTCCTCGAATTTGTCTACAACTTACACGTAATTGCTGTAAATACTTGTGGTTGAGAAAGTGTGAAAGAACGATGATCAGTGATGTTATGATAGTGGCCAGTGGGTGTTTATATTGATGACGATTAAAGGAAATTCGTGGTGGAACCAAACTATGACCATGGTAAAAGGGAATTTGTTTGGAAATAAAATTAGGTAATTAATAATTTTACGGCTTTGTACAACAATGTGAGCTATAGGTGATGTGGCCTAGGAACCTAACCTAACCTCTCATAATCTAACCTAATACTGTAATTCCTGTGTTAAATGTTAGAACTTAACTACTATTTTGTAGAAGAACATACATTTTAGGAGCTGCGGGCTAGGTGCCTAACTTAACCTAAAACCTAACTTAATTTGGCCTAAATCGACCTAACCAAACCATATTTTACTTATGTCAAAATCTATGAGTTTGTAGAATAGTCTAAAGCTTAAGTAAAGTTCCCGTGGTATTTAGGTTCCTAACCCAACCTACCACAACCCCTATACATTTCCTATACCCTATACATACTACACCTACCTACTAACAGCTATACCTACCTATCATGACCTAGCACAACATATAAGTAATATTTTCTATGGCCAGATCTATGAATTTGTAAAATAATTTGAACTAAAGGTTCTGCAGTCTAGGTAACCTCCACGTAACCCTACCTGAAATGACATAACCTAACCTAACAATACCTAACTCAATTGAATGCAACGTAATCATTTTGGAACTTTTAGATCTAGCTAATGGATGATCATGCTTTTTTAATTAACAAATACCAATCCATCCTTAGATAAACTAATTCTGCGTTTTCTCCAAAGTCTTCAACTACAACTAACCTCCAAGGCGAGTTAATCCATAAACACCTCTGAATAATCACACGACTTCTAATTACCCAGTGTTTCCTGTTATTGCATACAAGAGTACACGACCAGATACAAGGCGTCGTTGACGTTGAAGAGTGGACCAGCTCTAACGAGCGTCTGATGATGATGAGGCTATCGTACAGGTGGGATCAAGCACACCTTCGCACCAAGGGTCAATCTGTTGTCTGATAATTAAATATCCAACAGAATCGTGGACGAACTGATCGACAACGGACAACAAGTGTCTACCAGTGGGAATTTGTATGGGAATCAAAAACGTGTTTGGTGAAAAGTTGTAGAAAGATTTAAAATTTGTGTGGATACGCCGGGGATTGAACTTACCCCTCGCACCGAAGTCCGTACAACCACTAGCACTAGACTATAGTCTGTATAATGGAATTTGTATATTGTCCGGGTCCAGGGGAACTGGAAAGTCCACGGGTAGGCGAAGGTTCAGAAGAGGTTCTATCATACAAAAGTATGGGAATATACCCTTCGTAGGAAACAAACCCTAGTGAGGACGCAGAATATTTCCCAAACACTCTTAGATAATAGCTTGAACTTATTTCGGTTAAACACAACACAAGTTTTTCGTAAATTTCGTATTTTAATCTGGTTACCTACATGGAATAGGTTACAGATGATCGTTTAAAGCAACGTAGCATTTAGGGATTCGAATCTACGTTGAACAGATCGATGGTTGAAAGTTACTGCGAGAGTATTAAGTAGAAATATTAAGTAGTATTTGCTTTCAAACTGTTTTGAGCTCCCATATTCATGGACATTAAAATCATGAGTGCGAACCTATAAGCAAATTACAAAATACAAGGTACAGTACAAAGAAACAGTACTGACACATTTTGAGTAGAGGTACCAAGAGGCGAAGACATGGTTGCCTTACTTCCACCGGTCGTTGCGATACCGAGTGATCCACCACTTACCAAAACGCACTTTTACACCCTTAAACAATAATCTTTTAACGTCACTGTTGCCAGTATTTGCGTAGGTGGATATAGTATGCATGATGGAACCTGTCTCCTGGCTCTCCATCTGCCTATATAATCACTCTGTCCCAGGTAGACAGTGGGTCAGGAGATAGGTTAAAGCATAAAGAGTATAGAATTGAATCTTCAGTGGGTTCATCGCAGTTTCACCCACGATCACAATTTTTACAGCAACCGACTATGAAACTCCAATATACAACGTCTAATCCCAAGAACAATGAAGGAGCCAAGATTGTTCTGCTCCTAACAGTTGAAAAAAGACCGGACTTGCGGCATACCAAGGTGTTCTAGATGGACGATAGGCTCAGTCGCTACGCCCAGCTCTCTGCTTCATCCTCCCACCTTCGCCCTAATGATCGCCCCGGGCGCTCCTCGTTGTCATTTTGACTAATTGTGGCCTCGCCGGCTCTATTTGTAACGAAATACATTTTCCCCCTGATCGTGTTTTGTTATCAGGATCATTTGCAGAGTCAAGGATCAAACTGGTGTCTAGAGGTGAGATTCAACTGGTATGTGTTGCTTGTGAATTAGTTTGCTATGACCTGGCTTTTTTGCAGGTGGAGAAAATGTGCACTTCGAACTTGGTGACTGCTTCCAAGATAGTTGAAGGTATGTAATAGTTTATTTAACTGGTCATACATATTTTCGACGTTGAAGGTTATGGTTTTTCCAATAACTCGAGCATTCAACAAAAAGGACTGTTGTGTTTTCTTGTTTCATCGGTGGCGATAACTTTATGTTTCTGAAACATTCTGCAGTTATTTCACACAATGTAAACTATAATTTACAATGTTTTGGGATCACGAATCTGGCCCTGTATTACTGAGTAATGAAACTCACAACAATTAAAAGTAAGGCTAATTGATTAACGGATTGAGACTAGACCCATCTTTCCTTGATCATTTGGATTTCGATACGTGATCTTGGCTCAAGAAGCAGCCAATTTAAGGCAGAAAGCTGCACAAGAAAAATCACTCCATCATTAATTTAACCTTTACTCATGTACATTTTAAAGCAAAGCAGCATTACAACCCTGCCTCAGTATCGAATGATAACGATATCAGGAAAAAAATTAACTACGCACAAACATTTTTTCGGAATGTAAGACAAATGGCTTAAGCTCTGACGGGACCTTGGATGATGAACAATGAATAGGATAAAATATGAGGTGTTTAGTGAAGACTAAAGAGAGGCAATGGTTCAATAGTTGTTTTCAGTGTTTTTCAAGGGACATATTTTCTTGTTTAAAGCATAAATTGTGTGAAAGTTTTAAATAAAATGCGAATTTAAAGCTGTTATACACTTCTCTTTGCCACTAATCACGGGGTTTATGATATAGAATCCTTGGCCGCATTCAAGGAGGAGTAACCTCTCTTCAGAGGCGTGACCGTGGAGTGGCAGACGACCAAAATGTGATAATTTTTCATTAAACTGCCAGAAAAGGTCCCACCTAAAGGCGGGTCATTTGGAGATTGGGCTGAGATTTGAGTGACGGACGGTTTATAAATGCATCGTGATTTCGAAACACATTTCACTAAAAGCGGTCGTACGCATCTTTCCTTTGACATTTTAATCAGCGGGTAAAAAAAGTGCAATTTGAAGAACCATTAGCGTTATCCTGTAAGTCTCCGACGTGCACTTAAATTATGGGAAATTAAAAGTTATGATTTTGCACCATGTTCATGTTAGATATTAAAAGGTTGGTTAAAGCAATATTTTTTGCTCTTTAAACTAACCAGGCTACAATCATAGTCTCCGCACAAGGTAATTAAATAACAGACAAAAAGTGCATTTATAAAGCATTTATCTGGCACTCCTTTTTTCAGAACAATTATTGTAACTTGCTCATATCCAAGGAACGTAGATGACTCAAACTCTATTGGCCCAACCTAAGATAAAGATTTGAGGTACATAGAAATTGAATAACACTTTTAGGTGAACTAAAAATTATTTATTATTGTCCTAAACCGATGTTCAAATAATTTATTGAAATATTAACCTCCTACAAGTTATTCAATGCTCTACTGTATCGCTGCTAAACTCGAAATGATTGACACATTGCTGGATCGTCTGTTTGGATGACCTCCGGAACAGAAGGCTGTTGCCAATTCTGTATGAATGTTTGTAGTCACCAGACGCGACGTTTGACACGTATTGGCGACACATACAATCTGTCGTCTGTCTCAACATGTGTTGCTTATCTGAAGCTTCAGGCATCTAAAACTGTACTGAGCAACAGCGTTGTCGGTTAGATAAATAACTAGTATGAATGAATACATTTTTCGTTTGCTTCATTCATACTTAACTGTGTTTATTTTTTATGTAGTTGAAGTATAACTTCAATAAGTTATACTTCAATAAGACTCACTTCAATAAGTTGTGTGGCGTACTTATCTTAGTTGCGTCTAATCGGGTTGCCTTAACTTAATAAAATCTTTAGTAACTTTCTAGATGATCTTCAACCAAGTCGTCTGAATAGACTCAGACGTTAAAATTATAGTGAAATTTCTATTGGTGATTCTCACACCAAGAATGTGCAATTTGGGTCCTCTTCAGTATAGTAATAATAGTAACGAATATAGCTACTTCAGTATGGTATAGAAATAATTTTACTTCAGGCTAGGATAAATACTGTTTGATCTGACCAGACGTTTCGCTCTATTACTGCCAATTGACATCATTAGCACAAAGGTGATATAGTTAAATAAAAACATTTGCTTTCAAGATATTACTTTTTGGCTATACAAGTTCTAGATCATCAGAACATTCTACCACAACGTTTTTAGTTGATCTTGAAGTCGCTTCTGTAGGTATCTCAAAGAAGTGTTATCCATCACGACTTTTGTCAACAATTCATTACAACCTCAACACCTTTTATCAGAAGGTTGATATTTAGACACGATTCACAGGATGGATTCTGACACTTCCCGGGAAATTTAGCTTCGCCTTCGTCTAAAACAAACGATTACTATTATTAAATTACTATAAGATCACCTCAATCTGTTATCCGTCACTTTACAGAATGTGATAAAGGTCATAGTTATACGTTACACCCAATTCAATCAATTACCCAGTATTCCGACGAGAACCAACTGAGAACGTTCTGAGAAAGTGTGCGAGTGCCAGCCTCGGAGACCTGGCTAGCGCCGTAAAGCCTGGTGATAATTCCGTATCAGTAAACAGACCTTGTTGTTTACGCGAGGCGCCGCGTGTTTAGACGCTGGGACATATGGCCTCGGCGCCACCCGCGGGTGGGCTAGAGCGTCGCGGCGCCCAAACAACGCCTCACCTGGGTGTGGGTGCGGGTGCCGCAGTGCCGCACACCTTCCCACCAAATTTTCAGCTGAAAAATTGCATTTTCACATGTGTCACGGCCCTGTTCCTGGAACGTATCAAGCGTCACATTTGCATCTGTACATGTTTGCAAATATTTATATAGAGAAACGGTAACACCCTAATGTCTTGGAAGTTATATCAGAAATCTAGCATTAATGTGTTCCAATAATTGGGTTTTCATTTTAGAGATATTGAAATATAAACATTGAATAAAAGTTTAGGGGCTAAATTTACAATAATTTATCTAAAAATTGCTACAGTTCAATATTGTAATTTGGACTTTGTAGAGAAGAAAATTAATTATTTTCTACGTGTATTCAATCTTATCATTGTCAATCATTGAGATGGGGACGCAACCTAGGTGCGCAATATTTCCCAAATATGAGTGAAAGTTGAGTGTAGAATGGAGTGTGAATATCTGTGTAGTTTTTTTTTTTTACTGTCTAAGATCATGTAAAAAATCAGTAAAAATCTTGTAAAAGTTGTAAAAATCTGTTTCATTAATCAGGATCGTCGTATTAAAACATCGATGTATGCATTTAAAGCCTAATATCAAGAACAGCTGGGTCCAGTTTTGAATCAACAAAAAGTTATTGACTCTTCAGCCAATGAAATAGGGTTTGATTTATCTACATAAGTGTCATCAGCTATGGGAAAAAGATAAAAAATGATATGAAAAGCAAAGGGGTACAAAAGAAACTATACAAGGGATGGTTTAAAAGAAACAATTATTAATTTTGGTTTATTCAGAGTTTTTTGTTGTTTTTCGAACGATTCCCAAACATGAATGATTATCTCCATATACTCTTTAGGCTTTGTCTAAGTTTAAAGATGGTTCGTGTTAAAGTGTCTAAATGCAATTAAATACTATTGTACGATTTCTAAAGACACAATTGGTAAATCTGTTTTTAATCAATGATTCTTTGTAGGTGATTATGCCATTGGCATTTTCGTACGTTTTCGCGATCCAAACCCTAGTATTGTTACCATTGTTACTATTTAGCGTCGTACCTTCATCAGGTAGCATCATTTGATATCCAAATGACTATTTACATCTGTGTCTAAAACCTACTCTGCTTAGAATCGAACTAGTAGCCATCAGATTTGAAGATGAGCGCTGTAACCACTCGATTATCCAGACAATGATTTAGATTTCGATAACTGATATCCCAAAAGAATTCTCAATGCTAAGTATAATAAAGTAAAACAATTGTAGAACCAGCAAACAAAACTTCCATTTAGCCAATAAGATGCACGCTGCAGAAACTGGAGCTGTCAATGCTGTACATGTGTCAAGCTATGTTTAGCGCGTGTTTACATGAGAGAGGACATCTTAGTGTGTGTGGACTGCACACGTGCTGCCGTAATTGTAAACAGAACTAACTTTAGTGTGGTCGGAGCGCCAATACCAGCAAACACTGCGACATACCGCTCGACGCTCTGTGGTGTGAGGGGATTTTACTCTTGGTCTTCAGCATGAGTAGAAATTATGGTGGGAAATTGTCTTGACAAACGGAAACATTGATGGTCTGTTTATTATGTGAATTAATGTCTGAATTATATAAGTCTTTAAGTGAATAGGTTAAAGTGTATAGGTGAATATGTTAAAATGTCGGTCATTGAAGTTTTGAGTTCGGTAGTACCGTATAAATGTCGGTAAGCCACATTAGTTATCAGTGTTGTTGACTCGAGAGCTAGTTAGCAATGCCAATAGAAACTTAATAGGTCACCAGGAGATTTGTTGTTATCGTGTCTTCATATTTGGCGGGAGAGGTACATTTTGGAGGGAATGGTAGACACAGTGGCGATATCGGAGACTCTTATTAACAATGTCTCTTGGTTTGATGTCATTATATATATTCATATCGTTTATACGTTCATATTTGGAGGGTGAGGTCATTAATTTTGGCGGGAGAAAAGGGTAGACACAGAAGAGGTGTTGGATAAGCTTGTTTACAATGTTTCATACAGTGTTTGCCGAGGTGAGGTCTTCATATTTGGAGGGAAAGGTACTTTTAGAGGTTGTACTGGTGGAAACGGTGGGGATGTCGAATACTCTTGTTTAAGATGTCACTCAATGTATTGTCGATGGCTGGCCTTCATATTTGGCGGGAATGTTTGTTACTTTTAAAGGTACAGTTTTACTGGTGGAGAGGCATATTTGGTGTTGGAAATGATTGTTAACAACGTCTCTCGAAGGTTTGTCGATGTCGTGTCATTTGGAGGGAAATCAATGACCTTAGGTAGAAGGAAAGGTAGAGACAGAGTAGTGGAGTAAGATACACTTGTTAACAATGTAGAGATGGTTTGTCAATGTCATGTCCTCACATTTGGAGCGAAATTTGAGGAATTTAGACGGGAGTAAAGGTACACTTGTTTACAATGTCTCTAGATGGGTTTTCATGCCTTCACATTTGGAGGGAAATCTAATAACTTAAGGCGGGAGTAAAGGTAGAGACGGAGGATACACTTGTTTACAATGTCTCTTGGTTTGTTGACAACATGACGTGTGTGGTCTTTACTGCCACAATCAGCTGATCCCAGATGTGCCACTGTCGTCTGTCCCATCCACATCTGGGCTACAGCTGACTGCAATGTTTACATTGGCGCATCACCTACAGCCCTAGCTTGACATTGTGTAAATCGGGTCATCGAGAAATGCTTTTACAGTCGAACATGTGCTAGGGTTAGCTGGTGAAAACTGGGGACACTAACAATGTGTTCAGACAAATCTTAACAAGTTAAAAACGTCTACTTATGAGTAAGTTTAATTTTTTTTGCTGTCTTCAAGTTTCCAGATGAGTAGGATTTTTACTTTCTGTGTAACAATAAGGTATTGATCATACATTGCCTATCTGAGGGATGTACACCTCTTTTCGATTGAAGCATGGTAACTGAGCTATCCTTACAGATAAAACCACCAAAATCTTACCTTAAACCTCAAAATGTTTCCTTTAAGTCATCGAGTTCCTTGACATGTACAGCCAAGAGGTTTATTCAGTCTTTGCCAATCCATGGATGGCCGACGGTCAAGTACCTGTAGGATCATGATAATAAAATACCATGTATTACCATGTACCTAGTTAGCTAAGTGGTTGCAGTGCTCACCTTACAACCATAGGGTTGCTGGTTCGATCCTGAAAAATACAGTAATTTTAGAGATTGGAAAGGGACCCAGCTCTATCCTTGATCTTTTTCCTAATCGTCCTGATGCAGCTTTTCATCTCTTATCAAAGCTACATATACAATCTTTCTCTAAACTTCCTGCATTCACATTGGGTTTTAAATACTCACACTGTTAAATTGAGTTATTAAGATAGGAAATTGAAGCAATAAACTACCAAATAGATCACCTTGAACTTGTATACATTTTCTTCGTGTTTGCCCATCCTGGAGTGCAATGACGTGTGACCGCGACGCAGGTGAGCGCCCGTGTGCGTGTTCCCGCGTGTGTACGTGTGTTCGTCCCGATACCATCTGAAGTCCCAGTCGTGACTGTCGGTCCTCGAGAGTCGATTAAACAAAGGTGTTCGTCCCGGCCGAAAACTTAATGATACGGAAAATTGTATGCATTAGTCCTCATGTGGTAGGTTCATAGGTTAAACGGCCGCCCCTCCCCCTCCACACCCCCAAACCCGCGGGCATTGTTTAGGAAAACAAAACTCTCGTTAATTGAAAAAATTGTGTGATCGGGTTGCAAAGCTTCATTAATTGTCCTGATGTTGGGGGCGCAGCTTTGGGATTGATTTTGGATAGTTACTCCGCTGGACATGATGACTTTTCAAGTGGACTTATTACACAAGTTTATTGAGTTTGTTGATACAAGTTTATTGTTTGATTATTGTATGTCTTTTTATGAAACTATTTCTTAACGACTGGCGTCTGAAAGTTTTTCTCTTTCAAAGTTTTAATTTTAGAAATTCATCAAAGCATGGATAAAAGGAGTATAGACATAGTCATACTCCTTTTATCTATGATCTAAGGCAAGAAGCATCCAACATTGATTGTTCTACTATTGAAAAAGAATTTATAATACATATTTTATTGAATAGATCAATGCTTATAGGACCTCGTCAACAAACAAAGTCATTGTGATTATGAGAATACTATTCACCTTGAAGTTTACTCTCAATCAAAAATATTTGTTTGGATAGGTAGATTTTGGGGAGATAGTTTGGATCGACAATTGATGTCTCCAAGAACAATTCCCCATGCCAATTTACAGGAAACATTATTGCCATCATGCAACAGACACATACAATAGTTTGGGACGTATGTAACTGTTGCTAATCAGCTTAATATTTCCGCTATTACTATGTTAAAACGTAGGTTACCACGCGTACCATAACTTAAGACAAGTTTGTACTTAATTTCACTCTTCGATGACGTCGTTCTGAACATTCTAAAATAGTTGTACCATAACATCATGACGATCTAGTGCTTGAGCACCTGTTCAACACGTGAAAATTATCACTCGACCATTACTGTATTATTTGATTTTTTCGTTCTTCACTGACATGTAAAAACAACATCTTTCAATTTCCCCACGACCGACTGCACAGAGTAGTGAAGTCTGCACCACCTGGTTTACTCTCTCCTGGCCGGACGGTGGTAACCAGAGTCACATGGATGTGACAGACGTGATACGTGACACACTGATGTGACGATGCCAACATCCATCTGCCAACACTGTCAACTGTCAACTGTCAACTGTCAAACCTGTCAAACACTTCCTGCCCATCGCACTGTCGCCAACACAGCATTAGAGGTTGGCAGCTCGCAAAGAGAATTTGTTTTCTTACATCATAAACGTCGAAGCTCTAGTACATTTTCTGGAGGTGTTTCGAGATGTTTTCACATTTGGAGTCATGGATTTTTATTTGGTATTTTCTGCAGATACGGTACCTAACATATATGTCTGACTAAACATAACACTAAGGATTTTCTTTCTACGTCAATAGCACTTTCCGAGAGGTCAACGTGAGAATAAAGTTGTGTATAATATTGTGTATGGTTTAAGATCAGAAAGTGGGAGTGTAATTTTAACGTGTCAAAGGTTATGTTAAGTAAGAAAGTGTTTATGTTATAAGTGACAGAAGTGAATTGAGATAGGTTTATCGTGCTATGTGAAATTATGCATTATTCCGTTGACTTTGAGTTGTATTGTAATTTTGTTTGTGGCATGGTTGTGTTTTAGTTGTGGATAAAAGTACAAATTTTCTGAAATAAAATATAAGTAGTTACATAGTATATTCAGAATTATTTGGTTACAACATGTCCTCTCGTACACCTACACGTCTACATTAAGCAATCAAAATTTACAGTCTACAGGAAAGTTCACGTGACCAAAAAAAACCGCGATAACCAGCTAGCAATCAACACCCCACAACCGAGTACAGTCTTCGACCAAGCGATCAAAAAAGGTTCGGGACCCCAATACAAATCTTTGATCAGTTAAGTGGACATACCAAAACGTTCCCGACGCGGAGATCTACGATAAGACTAAAGCTTCGGGCGTTCTTCACCTCGCCACTTCCCAAATTAATAAAACGTTTAGAACACATCGGGACGCGCGTGAGCCGCCAACTCTGACGAATCAGCGCGGCATTCGACGGTCGGCCAACAATTGAAATATAATTGGGCGAAACGAATCCTCCTCCGTGATCAACTGAGGCACAACAAGCTCGCAGACAGCAAACAGCAAGCCAGACAACGAGGTAACAGATGACAAACTAATAAGCAATAAACACACAGATAGCAGACAACAAGGTGACAGATGACAAGCCAATAAACAACAAACACACAGGTAGCAGACAACAAGGTAACATATGAGAAGCCTATAAACAATAAACACACAAATAGCAGACAACAAGGTAACAGATGACAAACCAATAAACAATAAACACACAGATAGCAGACAACAAGGTAACAGATGACAAACCAATAAACAATAAACACACAGATAGCAGACAACAAGGTAACAGATGACAAGCCAATATACAATAAACACACAGATAGTAGACAACAAGGTGACAGATGACAAGCCAATAGACACACGGATAGCAGAAAACAAGGTGACAGATGACAAGCCAATAGACACACAGATAGCAGAAAGCAAGGTGACAGATGACAAGCCAATAGACACAGATAGCAGACCTCAAGGTGACGGATGACAAGCCAATAAACAATAAACACAAAGATAGCAGACAACAATGTAATAAATGACAAGCCAATAAACAATAAACACACATATAGCAGACAACAATATAACAGATGACAAGCCAATAAACAATAAACACACATATAGTAGACAGCAAGGTGACAGATGACAAGCCAATAAACAATAAACACACAGATAGCAGACAACAATGTGACAGATGACAAGCTAATAAACAATAAACACACAGATAGCAGACAACAAGGTGACAAATGACAATCCAATAAACAACAAACACACAGATAGCAGACAACAAGGTACCAGATGACGAACCAATAAACAATAAACACACAGATAGCAGACAACAAGGTGACAGATGACAAGCCAATAGACACACAGATAGCAGACAACAAGGTGACAGATGACAAGCCAATAAACAATAAACATACAGATAGCAGACGACAAGGTAACAGATGACAAACGAATAAACAATAAACATACAGATAGCAGACAACAAGGTAACATATAACATGCCAATAAACAATAAACACACAGATAGCAGACAAGAGACAACAAGGTACCAGATGAAAATCCAATAAAAAATAAACACACAGATAGCAGACAACAAGGTGACAGATGACAAGCCTATACACAATAAACACACATATAGCAGACAACAAGGTGACAGATGACAAGCCTATAAACAATAAACACACAGATAGCAGACAACAAGGTAACAGATGACAAGCCTATAAACGATAAACGCAATAACAGCAAACAGCAAGCTAGCAGACGATAAGGTAACAAATGACAAGCTGGCAAACAACGAGCAAGCATAGAGACGCTAAACAGGAGGCCAGCTGACAGCAAGGCAGCAGATGACAACCTGACAAACAACAAGCATAGACAACTAAGCCAGCAGCCAACAACCTAAAGCAAGCATCAAGCCCGCACACAATATACAGTATAGTAAGCTATTATGCTGCACACCAACGAGAACGAACAGCATGCAACATTCTTACAGATAGCAGCCAATGATACAAAAGAGAACATACAGCAAGCCAATAGACGACAAAGAGGCCAAAACCTTCCTTACAGGTGACATCAAAAGTACAACAGCGAAGGAAATAACATAATGGACAACTTGGAACCAACAGACTACAAGCAACAGTCCAGCCGAAAAAAGATGGACGTATGTCAACGGGATCTCCCGCCAAAAGCGCACGATCCCATTAGATCGCCGCCTGTTTATCGCGCCATAAAAACTAACGGCGAGAAATTATTGCGATTCGTTAACACGCGACGGTTTTTTATTGGAGGATGTGTTGAGTTTTCGTGAGAGTGTTTGCGGTTCTGTTTGATACTGTATGTAATGAATGATTTGAATACGCGGTCACCGCCTTATATTGTCCAAGGGACACAAAATTGGTGCCTAACCTAGGTAAGATAGATGTGACGACAATGTATTTATTTAGATAAATATGTTACTTACAAAGATATGCGCGTCTTTTTCGTTACAGGTACAGCAATAGCATGGACCAATACTTTGAAAATCAACTATACTTGAATTTTAGCATCCTATTTTAACGAAAGCCTCAATGTCAATCGTAAATTTCAATGTTAAATTGCCTACAATACTTTTCAAAGGAATATATGGAGTCGAAATTGTATTTTGTAGCATGATCATACTATTACTCATTGGAATTTTTATCGCAGAATGCATACTGTTGGCTCTAGGATAGAGTAGACATCCCAACTATATGGATCAGCTGTAATCATTGAAATTGAACACACAGTAAATGGGCCGCTCTCTCAAAGTTTTCCTAGCTAGAAAATTGATGGGGTATAAGAGATGACACAGTAAGAAGTCCAATCACTTTGACTTGGATAAAAATCAGTGTTGACGTCATAAATCTTTGACGTCAGCTCACTCTGTTGATGGTCTGATTCAACTACCATAATTTTTATTCTGACTACGACTTAAAACATTTGAATGCCATGTCCACACTCCTTTGAGATGTTGTCTTCGCAACTTTCAACGAGAGTTTAACAACCAATTAACATAGTCGCCACAGCCATCTACACGCTGCCGCTGTCGAGCAGACGACGGCGACACAATCATGTCAGCCGTGGATGTCATTAGTCGGACATTAATGAGGTAGCTATCGATGGTCGTGGTGTGATAAGCATGTCACGCCGTGTCGTGGGACAAGCCAGCTGACTGATAAGCTGATAAGACAGTGACAGCGAGTAGGCACTTGTCATCACTGATAAGTGATAAGCCGCTTGTCATCGCACATCGATCAAATCTCAGCTGGCGCACTTCGCTGCGCTTAAATCGTCACCTCTCCTGATGAATATGACCTGTGATCAGCGTCATTGGTACGTAAAAAACTGTTAGGTAATGCAAATATGAAAAAATATAGACATTGAGATTTTATAAATTTTGATTTTTTGAAGGGAGGTGAGGGTAAATACTTTTACGCACACAGGTGGCCAGCCTATAGTGTGAGACTCCTGGATCTACACAGACTACTCACTAAAAAAAAACCCATCTACTTTGTTGGACACACAGGCCTGGAATTGCTTGTCAAATTACTTCAAGTCAGGCCGGTCAGGCCATCATGTGACTTAAGCCCTCAGGGCTTGCACAGTGATTGCTGAATTTGCAATATTGCAATATTCTGCAATATTTGAATGCGGAAATTGTGATGGCTGATTACCCAAATAACATTGTTCCCTTCTTCTTTGCTGAACTGGTAAGAAACACATCAACTGATTCAAATATACAGTCGACATATTATTTTGTGCTGACACTGTAGTCCACGATAAAAAGCGTTTTATGGAATCAGTCATCAGTCATAACGATTACAATGAAAAATAATGTAAGCATTCGGTTTTATAGAGTGATGTACACATAATAATTATGTACAGCAAGACTAGAAGACAAGTTAATTTCAATTTTTAGTTGCTCAAATTGTAAAAAAATATAGATTTCATTTGAATTTGCTTGACCACATAAATAAATTGTTTTACAATAATTAAACGCATTTAAGATTAAACTCGTACATAAAATTTATAAAGTATTTTTTCAATCTTCTTCAATTGATTTTTTTTTTAGTACATCCGTTTAAAAACACTTTAAATCCATATTTAACATAACGTCTCTTTACAAAAGACGTGGTGCTATGCCAAAGTAACCACGAACTTTTCGATTGTTGATTCATTGAAGAACATTATTATTGAAACAATAACTGAATGTACAGTATGTATTTTAAAGGAGAAACTGCAGAATGGAAAAACTAATCAACTTATTGATATCCCATTGTTTTACCCACTCTCTTTATGTTCTCAATACATATGAAAACTGGATCACACCCTTGATTGCAAAAGGAGCTGCTATATTTTAATTTAAACTAGAACCCCAATAATTTCACAGTAGCATATTTACGAGTGAGTTTCTCGCGCTGGCGATATCACCTGTTGCAAGTCAAATGCAGCTGATTACAATTAGACCGGGCAACATTAAATCTCAATTAAGCGGCTAACTGTCTACTCCGAGGTAATTACAGAGATAAGGTTGTGTTATCTGTGCTATAACTACTGCGGACGGTGTCCAGCTACGAGTTGTTAACACAAAAACTAGCGAGAATGTGTTATTTGAGAAGGAATGCACGAGAAATAATCGTTAAGATGGTACATGACTCGAGTTGAATTAATACAGTTTGTCATTTGTCAGTTTGGTGTTAGGTGTTAGGTCAGTTAGGTGTTAGGTAAGTTAGGTGTTAGGTCAGTTAGGTGTTAGGTCAGTTAGGTGTTAGGTGTTAGGTCAGTTAGGTGTTAGGTGTTAGGTCAGTTAGGTGTTAGGTGTTAGGTCAGTTAGGTGTTAGGTGTTAGGTCAGTTAGGTGTTAGGTGTTAGGTCAGTTAGGTGTTAGGTCAGTTAGGTGTTAGGTGTTAGGTCAGTTAGGTGTTAGGTGTTAGGTCAGTTAGGTGTTAGGTGTTAGGTCAGTTAGGTGTTAGGTGTTAGGTCAGTTAGGTGTTAGGTGTTAGGTCAGTTAGGTGTTAGGTGTTAGGTGTTAGGTCAGTTAGGTGTTAGGTGTTAGGTCAGTTAGGTGTTAGGTGTTAGGTCAGTTAGGTGTTAGGTCAGTTAGGTGTTAGGTCAGTTAGGTGTTAGGTCTTAGGTGTTAAGTCAGTTAGGTGTAAGGTCAGTTAGGTGTTAGAACCGTGAAAATAAATCTCGTAACATTAACGTAATTGATTTATTTTAAAATTAGTATGATAGCTTTGTGTTCCTTTAGGTGAAGTAAATATGCGTAAAGGCATTATTAAGGTTTTGGTAGGGGATCAGTTCAAACTTGTTAATAATAAAAATGTATACTTTTTGTTTTTGTGTTGGTAGATAATCTACATCTCACATTATCTACATCTATAGAGGTTAGAGATGCAAGACAACTAAATCAAATATTTTATGTGTTGTTAATATGGGCTCAGGAAGACCTGACTTGAATGTGGTCTGAATTTGTTGTTACTAAAATGTAATGTTGTCAAAATTTCAAATGTAGGGTGTTATCCAATAAAAAAAAAACAGAAATAAACCTTCGCTGAGTGAAGTATTTTTTTCTTTCTGTTAAGTCACGGAATTATCACTCAGCAACCCACATTGATTATAGGTAGATTGTTGAGATCAGCTCTAAAACCTCTCATCTCATGTATAATCGCTAACTTAGTGTATGGAATCACCGGTCAGTAGCACCGGAGCTGCACGGTGTCACACAGGGCAGTGTGATGGGTGCCCTTGTTTTTCCGGTGACTGATTGAACACAAGTGTTGACGACAAGCTGATGGAAGACGCAATAACACCATAACCTTGGAACTCTTTGTCACTCGAGGGACGCAGGATGAAATATGAAATACCCTATATTTGGTGGTTCTTAATCAAGTCCTCTATTATGTGTATGTAAAAATACTTTTCTGTTCAATATTTGGATGTCAATAATTAATCACATTTTGGGGAAAAGTTAAAACTAGATAGAAAAAGTTTACCCTTTAAGTTCCTAATTGGTTCTTAATTGGGCCGCTTTTTGCGATCATTTTTACGTTCTTCCTCTATACATAGTAACAGTTTTACATTTTTAGTTTTTGGTGGAAATGTCTGTTTTGGGTCCCACTGAATACAAAATTGGTTTTCTAAATTACGTCTGTGTGTCGATGTGGACTGAGCTACAGGACCTGTGGTCCTATTTTGATGACATTTGGTATGTACCAATCCGTGGTATCTCTAGGCATTTAATTTACATATTTATCTTTTATTTCGGGGACAAAACTTGTCCTCGGAAATTGATCACAAAAGTGACTCGAATGATTTTCATTATAATTTAATATTTCATTATCCTTTCGATGAAAAATTGGTACAACCACCAATGTTGTAAGCGGTACACAAGTCATTGCAACATTGAGATTTTCCACAAAATATCATAGTTACTTACTTGGATACTTGGAGTATTCCCACTGGTATCGCATCAGCGACGTGGTCGTTAGGTTTTATACTTTTCTTGCTATTAATATATGTATGGATTCATTTTCTCTTCAGGGATGCACATGGCCTAGACATATATTTCATCAACACTGTAGTAGGCCGCTTGACTTAAATATGTTTTTAGCAGGTTCTCAAAATTTTTGATAGAAGGCTCTTGTGTGATGTACTGAGGCAATGCACTCCCACCGCTTACCCATTATAATTATTGTTGACAAACTTATGGCAGGAAGTAAGTGTCAGTTTGCTGATAGTTTTCACTACCTTAAAACTGTTCCGGTCCGGTATATTCCTCTATGCGACGTTTCTCCTACACAAGCCATCCGATATCTCCAATATCCGCGACCTGTAGTTAAAACCGCTCGGTTTCACGACTCTCACAGTTTTCTCGACAATCACAATCACAGTGGGATGATTGTATGTTTGTTTGTTTGTTTGTGCTTCGTCTCACGTGCACAGATGTGATCGGCTCATATGCCGTGTAATTCCGTACATCTCTCCATCTCTCTTGGGCACGACTCGAGGACACGTTCGCGCGGTTATTAAGTGTAATATAAGATATTGGTATGTGACTAGTTGGGTTGTTAAAGTTTGGGTTGTTTAGATTTGAGTGATAAAATTGCGAATTTGATAGTTGTGGTGAAATTTTGGTTAAAATGTTTGTACGTACCATAATCGGCTCTTGCCTGAATTTTGGTTTAATAGTTTGAGTCATAGCATAAAGTATCCTATAGTGCGTTCAAACAGCCGTGGCACCTGAGGGGAGTTAGGTTTCTCCTCTTTAGAGAACGTTTTTTAAGACTGGCTTACCGGTTGCCGTTTGGTTGGTTTATTTGAAAACTATTTACTGTACTAAAAGTAATCAAACCGTTAATACAAATTTGGTAAAAAAATGGATAATTTTATTTTAACTTAATTATAAACTCATACTAGCTTTTAACATCATCCCAAAACTTTGGGTTTAATTTTGGTACATGTCTATTCCAAGAATACGAGTATACATAAATACATCGCATAGAATTTCTCGACCAAAAATGTACCTAGTAAATGTATAACGCTTGGGAGACAACAATTTCGAATAAACAAGTAATATAAATACGTAATTTTGAATTAGGGTCAGGTGTTGTCTTTAAATCTACAGATTCCACGATTCGTTCGATGTGAACATATACTCTTATTTCTAGGTAAAGTAATCTTCATAAAGTAGAGATAAAATAATATTATTTCCCTACAACTACATAGCAATAAGATGAAATTAGGTTATTTTATAGAAACTCTAACACATACGACGTTTATCAATATATTTGCATAAACAAGCAAACTACAAAATCCAATAGTAGTCCAATATGCATAAGAATAACATGGGAATTTAAATTTTTAGTGTTTTTTCTGCAATTTCCTCCGTAAGTATTAATTGTACAACAATGCTTGAATGATAGGCCTACTATACTATTTTCAAGCTCTACAAAATAGATTGGAAATAAATTACAAGATTTTAAGTTTTGGGGATGACAAATGGGGAAAACCATATTTTTACCCCTGTAAACCCTCAAAAAATCCCCTACCCCTTCATAAACCAACCCCTTACCCCTTCATAAACCCCCCTTCCCCTTCTTAAACCCCCTACCCCTTCATAAACCCCCCTAACCCTTCATAAACCCCCCTACCCCTTCATAAACCCCCTACCCCTTCATAAACCCCCTGCCCCTCCATAAACTCCCATACCCCTTTATAAACCACCCTACCCCTTCATAAACCCCCTACCCCTTCATAAACCCCCTACCCCTCCATAAACCCCCCTACCCGTTCATAAACCCCCCTACCACTTCATAAACCCCCTACCCCTCCATAAACCCCCCTACCCGTTCATAAGCCCCCCTACCCCTTCATAAACCCCCTACCCCTTTATAAACCTCCTACCCCTTCATAAACCCCCCTACCCCTTCATAAACCCCTTGTTCATGTGGTTCGCAAACTCGTTTGAACGGTCCTGCAGCTAGGTCTTACCATGAGACCTGCGGTAATATTCTATTCATGGAAAATTTGCTAAAAGTATATCAACTGAGGAATCGACGGGTTTAAAATTCAAACTACTATGTAGTATGTACTATGTATGTAGTATGTACTATGTAGTATGTATTAGTGGCCAGAATTACCCATCCAAATCACACCACAACACAAATGTTTCCCCACAATCCTCCTCTCACTAGAAATGGTCAATTTAGAGTGCAGAGGTCATTTACCACGACACCGACCCCTTATCAATCAAGGGCGGATAAAAGGCGGCGGAAATCCCGGCGTAAGAGCTGTGAGCTTGGGCGGAAATGAGACAGTTTCAACAACCAAGTCACGTTACGGTTGTGTATGTTGGCCACGTTTCTACGGTAACCAGGTCCCGGTAATTATTGCTATTCAGTAAAGTGACAAGTTTTAGGTTAAAGTTGGTTGCAAGGTGTAACTATTGGTATTCATGTAAGGGATTGGAAAAGTTTTACGATTTTGCTTATGGTATTGACAAAAAGGTGGTATTATTCCAATTCATTAGAAACAGTTACAAGTTTTAAGATATAGTTGGCAGTTTGTCAGAAAAAGTAAATTATTGGTATTCATTTAAGAAATTTGAATGTTCTATGATTTTGCTTAAGGTATTGACAAAAGGTGGTAATATTCATATTCATTGAAAAAATTTACAAGTATTAAGATATAGTTGGCAGTTTATCAGAAAAAGGTGTAAATTATTGGTATTCATTTTAAGAAATTGGGAAGTTCTACGATTTTGCTTAAGGTACAGTATTATGGTGGTATTATTCCTATTAATTGAAACAAATTACAGGTTTTAAGATATAGTTGGCAGTTTGTCAGGAAAAGGTGTAAATGGTATTCAATTAAGAAATTGACAAGTTCTACGATATTGCTAGAAAGTATTGACAAAAAGGTAGTATTATTCCTATTCATCGAAAAAAGAGACACATTTGAAAATATATTTTGCAGTTCGTCACTAGGTGTAACTATCGGTATTCATGTAAAAAATGGACAAGTTTTACGATTTTGATAGAAGGTTTACGATTATACAAAAAGGTGGTCTTATTCATTGAAAAAGATACATGTTTGTACAAAAGATACATGTAACTAGTAAACTAAGTTGACTTAGTCCAACTCTAAACTCGGTAACTCTAATATGTAGTTATTAGCTTAAATTTGTCCTTTAATTCAATAGAGGTATCTCGTGACATTTTATGCATTGTTAGTGTATTTCATCATGGAAATGATAAAAATATGAAAAATCACTTCTAGGTCAGTTATGAAATTCACAAAACCAGCCTTAAATATTTGCTACCAAAATTTATAGATCCATGGAATTCAAGCAACCAACCCTTCTGTTTGAAAAATATAAACCCCAAATATATTTTTGTGGAAGTGAACGCACGTTTAAGGTCTACTGCGTTTTAACAATGCTACTTAGCTTAGCATCAACACACAGTTAATGCCAACGGCAAGTAGAGTTGAAGTAGAGACTATTCGAGACACAACCGAGTAAACTAAGTTGACTAAGTCCAACTCTAAACTCGGCAACTCTAAGGAGATTAGTACATAAATTGTCGAGGTAGTTTAGAGTTGGAGTAGCTAAACATTCCAGTTGAAATGACAAAAGAGTTTCTTGCATACCATTAAGTTGTTGGATCACGTTAAAATGTAAGAGTTCTAACAAATACTCTGCAATTAACATGCAGAAATGTATTTATATCTACAATTATATTTGTTATATGTATATTTCTAGTTTGTAATGTATGTATAGCTCACAGAAAATTTCACAATGTAACGAAACCAAATAAAAACTTATTTTTTGCCAAAAAAAAACAATATAAGTGCATCGGCTAGCATTGCAACTTCTTATGTAAATGCATGCTTAAATATTTTGTTCTTAAAGTAAATAAATAGTTTAACAATACAGGGCGTTTATAAAAGAATCATCAGGTTTTAAAACATTTTATCGACGTTAATGTTAAACAAATTCGGATATAAAATATATCAACAGAAAGTAGAACTCTTAAATTTGTCATAGACACCCCTACAAGTGCTCAAAGTGCCGTCCATTAGCCGTGGAGCAAGTTTCCAATCTATGCTGTAAATTGTCCCTTATACCGGCTAGCATCGCAAGGTTGATTGATTCTACAGCATTGCGAATTCGTCCACGGAGCCCTTGGAGCATTTGAGGCATTGGTGGTACATAAACTTAATTCTTTTAAACAGCCCAATAGAAAAAAACCATACACCGTAAGATCATGAGATCTAGGGGGCCATTTGAGAAGGGTTAAGTCATTATCGTCAAAATGTTTTTTCTTGGAATCGTAATAATTTTGAAAATGATGCAAACACGTCCAAGAAAAAATCTAGAGCGATTATTGAATAGCTGCTTATAAAACTCGGAAACATGCTTTTTCAGCCCATGTTTCAAATATTAATGTGGGACAAGAATTGAGTGAGGTACATGCCATTAAAACCTGATGATTCTTTTATAAACGCCCTGTACTTTTCTCTATCTCCAGAATCCAATAGTGTGTACTCAAAAGTGTGTATTTTCAATTAAAAAAAATATTGAATTTTCTCTTTTAAAAATAATTAAATAAACTTATAAGATTAAAATGAACATTGAAAAAAGTTCGTAGAACTATGACAAGTATGGTGTTTGGAAAATAAGTTTTGAGATGAGGAAAATTGAAATGGTTTTTATTCCTGACAATGTACTACAATTGCGGGACAAGAAACTAGAGAATACATACTGTTGTTTTTGTTTGGAAATTTAATGTTTGAATCATATGAATACAAGGAGGTAATTTAGTTTTTCAAAAGCAAGTTTATAGGCCCTTCCCTTCCTTAGACAGCAATAACTCTAATAGGTTGTAGACATGTAAAACAATATTTACTCTTATATTAGGTAGAGAAGTATTCAAATTTTCCTATGATTATTGAATATTATGCTCAAGGTATGATTTTTTTAGGGTCTAGACTGTTAAATGCGATTGCTAGTAGATTTTTAGTCAAATTTACGCTTTACTTTTGTTTATCATAGAGCACATTAATTGCAAATAATTTCCCTAGTGATCTTGTAAAAATCATCCACAGTTTATTAATGTAATTTCAGATGTACCTGTACGAAACAACACCTTCGACAACTTTTCTAACTTTAAGGTAAGCAATAATTATAAGAAAGTCACCCTGCTTAAATATTTATTAGTAAAATAACCATCCTGTAGAAAAATCATCAAATATCAGTAAATGTGATCAACTACACTTATTTCTGAACGATTGATCAGTGATTCAAGACAAACATATGACAAATAACCTACAAGCTATCAAGGGCCATTGAAGATGTTTGAGGGTAAGCGGTCAAAGTGGGGGACCTCCCTCGCTGTTTTTTCAATCAACTAAAATTCCCCGTCCCCAGTGTAAAGAAGCTGCTCTAAGCGATTCAGGAAATGTTGGATCGAGGGTTGACATTGCAACAAGTCGGGGACAAAACCACCCCAAGAGGGTGACTTCCGTTAAATTAGCTTACACATATTTCACTGCAATTGGTTTAAGGCCGGCGTTTTCCTTTCGATTACGTAATTTCAAGGGTTTGAATTTGATTCGACTTGACCTACCCCACAAGGGTCTTTGATGTCACCCTGTCGCGTGGGGTTTGGTTGGGAAATTGAATTTAAATATTCATTTAGGGGTTTTTACGGTTGTGAGATAATTTTTGGAATCTCGAGAAAGTTATATTGTTTGTATAAATGTGAATACGGATTTGTTTGTGGACATCAACGTTTTTGGACCGATTTATTTTTTACTAACTTGTATTTTTTTTTATTTAGCTCTTTGAGATCGACTTCAATTAGGTTGAACAAATTTCATCCAAGTTTAGCGTGATAATCTCGACAAAATCTGTGAAAATTCGAGAAGAAATTTCAGTTTGATAACGCCTATACAATTTAAAACAAACTTAAAATGTTCAATTTTCAACATTACTGTTATGCTATGATGGTTACGAAATAGCAAAGTAAATATTACAAAAAAGTGTATTAATAGGCCAATACATGATTTAAATACAATACAAAGGAAAAACATTCAGTTAAAGACCATTGGTTAAAGAATACGCGCAAGGTATTACAGGTCATTTGGATATTACCACTGATCGAATATGAATATTTTGATTTTCTTCATGCAATGCAAATTAGGACTGAAATGAATAATTTAAATAAGTAGTTTTTACTCACTATAATATCTTCAGATCACATTAAAAAGTCTGAAAAGGCAAAATAGAGTGCCAAAACATATTTCCATAGCAAGATGTATATTGCGAATATTAAAGCTTTGTATGACAGAATTTATGTTTGTATTTAGTAATTACTTGAATTCAACATTTTCCTATATATGATATCTTATTGCATATTTAGTTTATGTAACGACTATGATTTATATTAGAAACAAGAAAGTAGTTAGGTTTTTATACAGTGTTCTACAAATTTGAGCAATACAATTCTGTAAACTGAAAACACATTTTTACTGCACGTGCGTTCATGTCATAGAAACACTTTGCGAATTTAAATATGTTTTTCTATAAGAGTTCACAAGTACTTTAGTGTATATCGGTTACCATGAGTTAGGCATATAACATTTTAACATTTACTAGAACGTGTATAACATTTAAGGTGTCATTTTCGCTGCCCCCGTTATTGAATCTGAAGACCCTCAATTCGAAGTGAATCGCCCATAAAGGTTTATCGTCGGGTTAAGGACTGTGTAAATGTCACAACAGATGTGTCGAACTGCAGATTTTCAGCCAGGGTGGTAGTGTTCTTTGCTGAAAGATATTTTGTAGAACACTTTAAACCTATTGAAAGTGAATTTAACAGTATTATTTGTTCTTTTAGCGAATTTCCCTATAGAGAAGTAGCTATTACCGTAGGTCTCTTTCTAAGACCTAGGCCCGGGACTGATTTAGTTTTTTATTTTGATGTTCCCAGAGGCCAAAAGTACTATTCGTTCAAATTTTTATGTATGTATATAACTTGAGTAATTTTTAAAATTCATTGTTGTAGCCCCGGAACTGTAATATATAAAATATTTTGTTTTACAATTCCTTTATCAGTTCCAAAAGTAACCTTCGTCAACGTGTCCCTCACCGAAACATCTAACACGTTGACGAAGGTTACTTTTGGAACTGATAAAGGTATTGTAAAACCAAATATTGAGTAATTTTTGTCCGATTTTGATAAAATTTGGTTTGAAGGTGGTTTGATGGGATGAAATTGAATGAGTTTGCGAACCAGCATGATCGGACCTTGAAACGAGGTTTAACGGGGGGTTTTATGGGGGTAAAAATGGGGTTTTCTAATTTTTTATCCTTAAAACACATAATTTATTCAATTTATTAAACGGAGTTTTCGCAGTTATATATAAACCTAAGTGACATAGTGTATTTATACGTGCAAAGCTGTTGTATCATGCTTTTTAATACCAAAATGAAAACACTACGTATAGGTTTTTTTTGTTTCCACAGAAAGAGGTCATAGGGGTATCCACGAATGTGAATTTTAAACTCAAAGAATATTGTGAAAGGGGAGATTTTTGTTCATCACCATCCCAATTTCCAAGGGTTTCACCGTCATAATTGCCTTTGGACTTTCCAAAATCATGGTGATTTGCACCATGTAACTTACTGCACACTGGGGACTTTGAGTCTCACTAGTAATTCACCCTTTGGTCAAACGCACGTAAATATTCCAAGCCGAGAAGGGACACACATACACACACACACACACACACTACGTGCCCAAGGTACAAGTCGCCTCTTATCGGGTAAAAGTTTACTTTGACCGCAGTTTGATTCATAGCTGCAGTAAAGTAGCATCTGGGAATCTTTATCACTACGAGTCGAATCTCTTTAAGTGGAAGATTTATGGGAAATGTATTTCAAGAGAACTTTCAGGTAGGAAGTTTAGTGGAGGTAAAATCAAAGTGTCCATTTTATTTAATCGGTCAATGCAAATTGTATGTAATGTTTGAAAGTTATGCTAGTAAGTTGATGTGAGAATAGACGGGTTTTAGGTATGTCATTTAAAAATGAAACGGTATTTTATATTTTAATTAATCGCTATTTCGTTGTCTTAGGCTTCATACAGATTGAAGTTAGGTTGGTTAAGATTAGCAAATTTAATTGGTAAAAATTAAGCTAGCATTTTGTTATATGATTAGTTTGACTACACAGTCATACATGCACATGATGCAGTAGATGTATGAGACCACAAACAAAACGCAACATTTTAACGAAAATACGAGTAATTCCTGACTGTGAGTACCAAATCATATTTTAAATTATTCAGGGTAGTACCTTTTTTCAGTAAAGCAGCATAAAAGTTTATTAGGCCTACATGTATTTTTTTATCCACCAGACAGTTTTATTTAGGCCTAATATATTTTTTATTTGTGTTTAGTATCCATTGAATTTATTAGCAGTTACAAGCAGTTTTTCAATTTCAATCGGACTATTTCGTGTGGGTAAGGAAAGCTAAACGTAGCCCCACAAAACGTCATAATAATGTTTGTATACATAATAAACCATGACCAATCGAAGTGCGTAAGTTCATCCCTATTATAAAAACGAGTTAAATCCTTAAACTGTTGTCCAAAATCGTAATCTCTTTTAGTATTTTTCAAATCACCAAATTTACGTGTCCAAACTTATCTTAAGTCACTTATGAAGCACACTATATAAAATGCTACACTCTTCACTGCGGCAGTTGCAGTACGTTAGACCGCGGCGCGGCGGAGGCAGTAAGCCATGAGTGTCCGACCCCAAAGTGCCTTTCCGGGACAGCATCATCGATATAAATCGGTACGGGACCCTGGCCTGTTTATTATTTACACTACTACCTCTGTCACGGCATCTTGATGGTCGACATTTGCTGTAACATCATCGTCACTAACCTCTTACCTGGTGCTTCTCTCGTCCCTGGTGCACAATCTCGCTTCCACAGAGTCCTGGATGGGTACAAACATGTATAGTTTTATCGTAATGTCCTAGCATAGCCTTTTTTGTGTGTGGCAACGTCAGGTATTAAATGTGTAAACATAAACGTTGCGCAAACGCTCCTAAAGTGTATCAGCTGTTTCAGTAGGACGGTACTGCGGTGTTGCCACTTTTGTCTCGCTGCAGCCTTTCTTTTAAAGGAGGCTTTAAAGTAATAGCGTTGATTATTGACTACTATTATTTTTTGTGATTCGGAACGAAGTGCAATACAGATGCTTCGTAACGGGAAGAGGACGCGAAAGAGAATAATGCTAATTAAATAATAATAATAAAAACATTATATTTTTAAATTTAAGGTAAGAGGTTTAAATGTATAGTTAACGATTGAGAGTGTTTAAGTGGAGCTGATGTGTGTTTAAATACTGCAACACAATGATGAAAAAAAAACTCATTTGAAAGTGTAGACCAACTTACTTCTGAAGTCAATAGGTCCAAAGGAATCTAACAACATACCTTAAGTGTAGCAATAAAACCATTTACTAGAAATTGACGTTCCATAAACAATATTTTTTACCATGATTCTTCAATTTTAGTCAAGCCACTTGATCCGTTACTTATTATATGAATTACAAAGAAATCTATGAACAAAATTCTACAAACCTTAACTAGGCCTACCTGTTTTAACTAATCATACTCTCTTACTAAATAACACACATAATATTTTCACAATTATATACATGTAAAAGGCTTAACTAGTGATCAATTTATGTTGAAACTTATTATCGTTAAAATAATTTTAAATACTTATGGTTCTTTATTGATATTAGTAACATAATGTTAGAACAAAATTTACCCATCATTTTAGGTGATTTTACCCATTGCCACTGACATTTTTCCCTTTTTCACTGAAGATGTTCCTCACATCCATGGTATTGTACCCTTTGCAACTAAAGGTTTTACCCATCGACTCAGGTAATTTTACCCAAACAAAAGGTGTTACATTGGTCGACATCGTCCCCTGGGTAGCTGAAGTCGAACGCTAACTGATGTTATGTTTCTTACGTTGCGAGTTTCGTCCATAAATATTGCATGGGGATGACACGCAAATTAACAGGGGAGAAGCCCTTGGACGTGGCCCAAGTACAAACGGCTGTTTTGTCGCCCCTACCACGGGATATGTAAAGACGCGGAAAGTGTGGGTGTTTTAGCCTATGTGGAAATGAATTTTCAAATGTAACATTAAAGGTTTCTTAATTAAAAAAAACCTAACCTAACCTAACCTAACCAAACAATAAGTTTGATTTCAAAGTTTGTAATTTTTACAAAAATATTTCATAAACATAAAACAGTTTACAAAAAGACAAATTCCTTATTAAAATATACCATATAACAAAATCCACCCTAATGAGATCCTCTCTATATGAAAACTCTTTTTGTATTCACCATTTTCAATTATCTAAAACTAAATAAGTGTAAACTAAAAGTACTTACTTATTATTTTACATACCTGTATTTTCTAATGATACTCCAGTATTAGTTTTGACCCCCAATCACCTTTTTGAATAATTTAAGATCACTTAGATTTGTTTGACGTATCATTTAATGTCACTGTCGTTTCGAAGTTCGAGAAGACGAATTTTCAAGGTAGTAGGCATATTCCTTTTTATTTAACAAAAATGAAATAAAGTTTACTTTCAGAAGAAAGTATCTGCAGAACCGCTGTTGGCTTTTTCTTCATCGAGGAGTTCGCTGATTTATCTCAACCCAATCGTCAAGGGGGGGGGGAGTGGGGAGGTCAAAAAGATGCAAATCCCATAAAACTTTGTCCTGCTTATCCCTGACGGATTTACACACGTTTTGATGGCCTTTGGTTCCTTTGGCCACATCTTTTCAAACTTTCTGTATGTCAGTGAGGCTTTCCTTGCGAAATGACTTTGGGGATTCTAACTTCCGAGGAATATTTTAGAATCGAAGAACTTAGAACGTTTTATACACATTCTAGCCACGTTTCTCATACTCTTAACAAACTATTTCAATTGAAACGTTAAGATTAAACAGCAGTTTTTTTTACTTTCCATATTTGTTACCTTTCTATTTTCAAAGTTCGATACTAAGTAGGCCTAATATTCTAATGGCAGTGAGTGGTTATAAATGAAAACACAACCTTTCATAGAAGTTATGAATGGTGGTTTAGTCCTTAAGTAGGTGGGCAAATATAACCGATTTTGAAATTTTTTTCGTTATTGTTAGGTTGGTTAAGGTGTGGCAAAAAAGATCATACGTTACTCGTCCAAAATGTATGTGCGCACTCGTCTTTCTCAGAAACAACCGTTAGGTAAACACTTATTTTCCGGAATAGTAACGTAATACTATAACCGAATCTTAATACAAAAATTAACAATTTTTCCTTTTGTTTGCTTTGGTATTACAGTCCGAATTAATTTATTAACCTACAAATATTTCTCCCCCATAATCAGATAAACACCAAGTTGAAATGAATTATAAACCAATTAACAGACCGTGTAAGGGTCTAGGTCTACAGCACTCCCCGGACTGGTCTGACCCTTGGACAATTAAGATACTCCAGGTTGTACGTCCCTTGGGCAACATCCGACAAGACTCGCGCGGTAATGTCTGGAGTTATAGATTGTCACTCCCCCCACCCTCCACCCTCCAGATGGACGACCGGCCTGAGACATATATTAAGGCACCAGAGTTAATCTGTTATGAGGTCTTGGATGGTTTGACAACTGTAATGTTTGTGAATTTGGAATTGTTTTTGTCTGCGATTTCACATAATTTTTAAAGTCGAATCTCTATAAGACGAATTTCAAGGAGGGAAAGATTCGTATCGTCGAGGTATACTTAATAAAGAGATTAGTTTTGTTGAGGTTTAATACTGCCGTTATTCGTCTTATAGAAGTTTCTCCGTGTGCTCGTTGGTTTCTCCTCGTACCAAACAATGGCTGTGGAAAGAAGAGGGATGGGTGGGGGTTTTTATGTTGAGACAAGCTTCGGTTTGTTTTGAAAACTACGTACTACAGTAGAACCTCAATAAGAAGACCCTCGATAACAAGTCACCCTTGATAACAAAGGTCATTTTCAAATCCCCTTGAAATTATTTTACCCCTAATCACATGTTATTGCAAACCTCGATAAGAAGTCAACCTTGATAACAAGTATTTTTTCATGATCCCTGCGAGAGTCTTGTTATCAAGGTTCTACTGTATGAGGTTCATGAGAAATTCGTCTTATAGAGGTCCCATTAATCTTGTAGAGGTTTTGTGCAAAGAATATTTGTTGTATAGCAATTAATCAGTCCTAGAAAATGTCACAAACAAATTCGTATTATGGAGGCTTAGTTGTATAGAGGTGTTTTTAGCATTGGCCTTTATGAAAGTCTCAGGAGGATTTTAAAAATTCGTCTTATCGAGGAATTTGTTTTACCGAGGTTCGTACTAACGAGGTTCGACAGTTGGACTCTGCTGATCACATACATTCAAAAGTTAGTTACAGATAGTCAAAACTACAATTCATTAGTTACACATGGCCAGAGTTACAGTTATATTAAGTTACAGTAAACCCACGGAGTTACAAGTAGTTAAAGTCACAGTTAATTAGAGTTACAGTCCGCTGTGGCTGCGCCGACGGCGCCGAGACGCTCAAAGACTTGGTAATCACAACAGCGCTGTCTCCGCACTTCAAAGACGTCTCGGGCAACTGGAAGACGCTGCCTCGGGCTGTTGTACTTGTGCAACTATTAATTTTGTTAATTTATATGTTTAAGATCTGCTGTCTCCAGTCGTGTATCAAAGACAAACGTAACGCCTCGAGTCAAAGTATGACTTGACATTGTGTTAGGAGCGATTTGGTTTCGGGGAAATCGATCTTGTGATTATTTTACAGGTGCACATTTTTTGGTGGGAGGAATTTTTTTGGAAGTTAAATGTTGTGTGATGAACTACATATTTTTTTAAATCTTTGGGTAAAAGTAAATTACATCCTTAAACAAGACCTAGTTCTACATCTTGTTTTTCAAAGTGGGAGTAAAAATAGCAACGACATCGATTTAACTAAATAATGATATGGAGGTTCGGGATAAATCACTTATTCAAAGTTATTTTAAAATTATAACTCTCAGAAGGTAGCTTTGATGCACACATTGGTGTGTGCTGGACATGAATGAAGAGTTTTTGTGAAATCATTCACCTAATACATTGACATTCATCCCATCTTTCACTAGCCTATTGTTCACACACACATAGATGGGGTAATAAATGTAAATGTAGACACTAAATTTAGGCCATCTTAAAATGGGAGTAGTTTCCTACCTTCTGAAAAGTAATGTACTCAAAACACTTAGCGTGGATGGAGTTAAGATGATTTTTGTATGCATCTTCGTTAATGACTAAGACTCACTGTTCATTAGCAATTACAAATGATTAAAAACCCAATGATCAATGTCAGATTGATCTAACTTCGAACCATCAAAAAGCTTTCCACTTTTATTTTGATGACACTTATTGAAGACAGTTCCATCAAACGATTAATTTCACCCAGCGAACCAGTTGTCATTTGAGCTATGATGTTTGAAAAAAATGGCAAACATTCCAATTTTTCTTTTAATACAATTGACATTCAACCATGTGAGGTCCCAAAAAGTGTTTCCAGCCTTAAAGTGTTAGATACTATAATTGAATATGATGTTAATATTATTAAATTGGACTTTTCCAACGTGTCTTGTGTTTAAAACTACACAACGTTTCTGGGGGTGGATAAACTCCTCCCGTTAGTGAAAAAATACTAATGCTACACCAAATTGGCCCTCAAAAGGTGGCCAGTCATGAATAACCTGACCAATGACTAATACCTTTTTCCATACTGAAAATAACCGGAGCACTTATCCCGAAAGACACGCCGAACGGAAGCTACTTATATTTGGGTCGCAGGCCAGAAGGTATAGAAATAGCGAGCAGCCGCCGTCTTATCAAAGCACTCGAGTAGTGATAGCGGAGCGCTGTGTAGTGTCGTAGTAATGGATTTGCGGCCTCTTGACTGTCAATATCCGTTATATTTAGACAAAACACGTGCCGATGTTGGCTACATGTCACTCGTGCTATTCTGACATCGAAACTTAGGATATTTGCAATTGTTGAGCGGATGTTAAGGTTAGGTTGGTTTAGGCTTGGTTAGGTTAGGTAAGACTAGGTTAGGTAAGACTAGGTCAGGTTAGACTATGATGGATAAAGTTAGGTTAGGCTAGGTTAGGCAAGATTAGGTTGGGTTAGGCTAAGGTAAGGTTAGGTTAGGCTAAGTTAGGTTAGGTTTGGCTCGGTAGGTTTGGTAAATTTTAAGATTAGGCTGGGCAAGTGTAGGTTAGGTTAGAGCGCGGATCTTCGGTCCATGAGGTCCCGGGTTCCAATCCCGCAAAATCACCAATGGATTTTATCCAAGAGATAATGCCACAACCCCTAGGACTACCCTGAAATAATGTGAAAAACAATTCCAGGCTCGTTCCAAGCGTTCTAGGACAAAAGTATTTAGGTTAGGTTTTATTAAAGGGTGTAGATACCATATTACTGAGAATCTTTACCTTCTACAATAGACAAAAGTGCTGTACAGAAAAGATGTTCATGAATATTATATAATATAATAGTGTTGAGTTGACATTTATAAGAACTGGTATTGATAAGACTGGTCATTCAACGATTAGGTTTGTGTGCATCACTTCTTGGTTTCAATAACTAACTATTGTATTGTTCCCGCACCTACTTCTGGTTGTGTGAAGGGGGCTGTTTCCCCCCTATATAGGGAGGGAGTTCTGCTAATCCCCGGGTAACCTAATTACATCCCCCAGAAGCACGTCCGCGACGACGGAGATAAAAAACTTTCTGCATCAAGAATGGCTACGTGCCACTGGGTCCTTGTTATCCTGTCTTGGAGTCTGAGGTCGGATAGTTTGGTTTATGTTACGGCTATTAATCATCAAAAATGTCTTTATTTCAAAATTGTTTGAAAATGAAACTGTGATAACAGATTTTTCCTTTCCTTAACACCTAATGAATACATGGAACTCCTCTAAAAGTTAGTTAGCTATTAAATTAATTACGGTAACTACCTTAAAAATACTCTATTTTTTATGGTCGACTACATAGTAGCTACCATTAAAGTATTATATTGTTTGTGGTAGCTACAGTATTTTACTTAGCCTGCACTTACTGGATTTAGTGACTTGCTACAATGTCACCACTTGAAGATATCGTTATTAAACATATTGAGTAAAATGTAATACACCTTCTGCAGAGACGTGTTGTAATGTTGATAATGTTTGGTTGTATAATATATGCAAAATTTGTGTTACATTTATGTAAAAACATAAATAAGAATCAAAAAAGTAATGTACATCACATCATACGTAAACAAGGACATGAAACATAAAAAAAGTATTTTTAATCCTTTGTTTCATTATTATTATCTTTTTAACATTCAAAAACTGTCTGAATACAAAAGTACGTCCCAAATGTTTCAAAATGAACACCAACCCATCCTGTGTTTCCTAAAAAGATATTCTCCTCCCGCAATATTTCAAAAGAAAGTCACCCCGGTGTTGGGGCAATATATTCATCACCATATTCACTCCCCGGTAAAACAATACAACGTGGATGATATACAGTGTCGCGGAGTCTGGTGGGGGGGTTGGTGGGGGGGGGGGGGGTTACAAGGGGTGATTGATGCCCCGGGCGGGGGCGCGCTCAAAATCTGCGCGGTCATTTGTCAGCGTGTCAACACGGTGATTGCATTGTCTCTAGGCCCAATTAAACCGACAACAAATTTACCTTAAGATTAACTACCCGCATACCTTTCTTCGGGGTGGACTGCAACCCTTGCTGTTCATTTGGCTCTCAACAGAAGAATAATAGTCGAGTTGTGTGTTAAATTTTCTTGGCGATAAATTTTGTAGATTTTCTCAGTTGGTAGTATGTTAAGGTAGGTATTTGGTGTAGCTTTAAGATTAGGGAGAAGTCAGATTAATCTACATTCAAAAAGTATAGGTTTTTAACGAAATTTGAAAGGACTGTAAATATTATTTATGAAAGCTATCTGAATATACTATAAAAAAAATCATCTTGCCATTTATCCGCGGTGTTTTACACTTGTGACAAGCAGCAAAGTTTGCACTGTGTCTTGTCAGAGCCCATGTATCCCCAGTGTTGTACACGTGTGACAAGCAGCAAAGTTTGCACTGTGTCTTGTCTTGTCAGAGCCCATGTATCCCCAGTGTTGTACACGTGTGACAAGCAGCACAGTTTGCACTGTGTCTTGTCTTGTCAAACCCCATTCATCCCCAGTGTTGTACACGTGTGACAAACAGCTGAGTTTGCACTGTGTCTTGTATTGTCAAACCCCATTTATCCCCAGTGTTGTACACGTGTGACAAGCAGCAAAGTTTGCACTGTGTCTTGTCAGAGCCCATGTATCCCCAGTGTTGTACACGTGTGACAAGCAGCACAGTTTGCACTGTGTCTTGTCTTGTCAAACCCCATTCATCCCCAGTGTTGTACACGTGTGACAAACAGCTGAGTTTGCACTGTGTCTTGTATTGTCAAACCCCATTTATCCCCAGTGTTGTACACGTGTGACAAGCAGCATAGTTTTCACTGTGTCTTGTCTTGTCAAACCCCATTTATCCCCAGTGTGTTGTACACGTGTGACAAGCAGCATAGTTTTCACTGTGTCTTGTCTTGTCAAACCCCATTTATCCCCAGTGTGTTGTACACGTGTGACAAGCAGCATAGTTTTCACTGTGTCTTGTCTTGTCAAACCCCATTTATCCCCAGTGTTGTACACGTGTGACAAGCAGTACAGTTATCACTGTGTCTTGTCTTGTCACAACCCATTTATCCCCAGTGTTGTACACGTGTGACAAGCAGTACAGTTTTCACCGTGTCTTGTCTTGTCAAACCCCATTTATCCCCAGTGTTGTACACGTGTGACAAGCAGTATAGTTTGCACTGTGTCTTGTCAAACCCCATATATCCCCAGTGTTGTAGACGTGTGACAAGCAGCACAGTTTGCACTGTGTCTTGTCAAACCCCATGTATCCCCAGTGTTGTACACGTGTGACAAGCAGCACAGTTTGCACTGTGTCTTGTCAAACCCCATGTATCCCCAGTGTTGTACACTTGTGACAAGCAGCACAGTTTGCAATGTGTCTTGTCTTGTCAGAGCCCATTTATCCCCAGTGTTGTACACTTGTGACAAGCAGCACAGTTTGCACTGTGTCTTGTCTTGTCAGAGCCCATTAATCCCCTGTGTTGTACACTTGTGACAAGCAGAACAGTTTACACTGTGTCTTGTCAGAGCCCATGTATCCCCAGTGTTGTACACGTGTGACAAGCAGCGCAGTTTGCACTGTTTCTTGTCTAGTCAAACCTCATATATCCCCAGTGTTGAACACGTGTGACAAGCAGCACAGTTTGCACTGTGTCTCGTCAGAGCCCATGTATCCCGAGTGTTGTACACGTGTGACAAGCAGAACAGTTTGCACTGTGTCTTGTCAGAGCCCATGTATCCCCAGTGTTGTACACGTGTGACAAGCAGCACAGTTTGCACTGTGTCTTGTCTTGTCAGAGCCCATGTATCCCCAGTGTTGTACACGTGTGACAAGCAGCACAGTTTGCACTGTGTCTTATCTTGTCAGAGCCCATGTATCCCCAGTGTTGTACACGTGTGACAAGCAGCACAGTTTGCACTGTGTCTTGTCAGAGCCCATGTATCCCCAGTGTTTTACACGTGGGACGAGCAGCACAGTTTGCACTGTGTCTTGTCAGAGCCCATGTATCCCCAGTGTTGTACACGTGTGACAAGCAGCACAGTTTGCACTGTGTCTTGTCTTGTCAGAGCCCATTAATCCCCAGTGTTGTACACTTGTGACAAGCAGCACAGTTTGCACTGTGTCTTGTCTTGTCAGAGCCCATGTATCCCCAGTGTTGTACACGTGTGACAAGCAGCACAGTTTGCACTGTGTCTTGTCTTGTCAAACCCCATTCATCCCCAGTGTTGTACACGTGTGACAAACAGCTGAGTTTGCACTGTGTCTTGTATTGTCAAACCCCATTTATCCCCAGTGTTGTACACGTGTGACAAGCAGCACAGTTTGCACTGTATCTTGTCTTGTCAGAGCCCATTAATCCCCAGTGTTGTACACTTGTGACAAGCAGCACAGTTTGCACTGTGTCTTGTCAGAGCCCATGTATCCCCAGTGTTGTACACTTGTGACAAGCAGCACAGTTTGCACTGTGTCTTGTCAGAGCCCATGTATCCCCAGTGTTGTACACTTGTGACAAGCAGCACAGTTTGCACTGTGTCTTGTCTTGTCAGAGCCCATGTATCCCCAGTGTTGTACACTTGTGACAAGCAGCACAGTTTGCACTGTGTCTTGTCAGAGCCCATGTATCCCCAGTGTTGTACACGTGTGACAAGCAGTACAGTTTGCACTGTGTCTTGTCAGAGCCCATGTATCCCCAGTGTTGTACACTTGTGACAAGCAGCACAGTTTGCACTGTATCTTGTCTTGTCAGAGCCCATGTATCCCCAGTGTTGTACACTTGTGACAAGCAGCACAGTTTGCACTGTGTCTTGTCAGAGCCCATGTATCCCCAGTGTTGTACACTTGTGACAAGCAGCACAGTTTGCACTGTGTCTTGTCAGAGCCCATGTATCCCCAGTGTTGTACACGTGTGACAAGCAGTACAGTTTGCACTGTGTCTTGTCTTGTCAGAGCCCATTTATCCCCTGATTGCTGAGACGTGCCCGCGTCTCGGCGTCTCAGCTTGTCCGCGACAAATTCCCATCATTTGTTACCCTTTTTGGCCCACAAGCGGTCATTTGTCCTGAAGATTAGCCTTCGTCTTGTCTCTTCTCCGTGTCTTTATTTGTTTTTACGATAAAGCTGTTAAACAATTGTTATTTCCAAATACCACTAGAATATACTGTATAACCAAATGTTTTTTATTAATGCTCCTCTATACCATTTATATATATTTTTAACATAAACTTAACTGATTTGTATTGCTCATTCAATTTAGAGGGATCTACACAAGCAATGGTTCCACGGTGTATACTAGTTTTAATAAAATTTTCACAGCTATTAACTTCAATAATATACAATTAAAGCAATAATATTCATGTAAATTGGTCTCTTTGATGTGACGGTTTCAAGACGTAAAGAAGTCACCACAAGTCACATTTATTCACATGTCATTATTTTGATAGTCATTATTTAGGTTTGATTCCGTCTAAAAGCAAATATTCGTAAATATTACATCTTTCTATGCCTTTTTCCTTTGAACAAGTATTTTAAATGTAGTTATTTTTGCAATTGAAACACATGCACACAAAATATGGCATGAAACATTACTTCACTCAAATTAGAATTCTACCAAAACAGAAACGTTTTTTTCCTGATTGCAAAGGTTGGTACTCTTTGATCCATTGTCATTCAAGTTGTACTCGACATGAAACTAAGTACTCCATTTACTTTAAATTTCTAGAAAATCTCTTAGAGTGCAGGTTTGCTCGATGAAGTCAATAATATGCGACACAAGGGATTGCTAAAAATCACTTTTTACAATTATAAATTATTATCATTAACTGCCACTAAAAGCAGTGTATTTGCCACCACAAGATTGTTATGCATGTCACGGTCCTTGATGTTATTAGAACTTCTCCGTCGACGAAATCGAGGAGCACTCAGCTCGCGAGACGACCATCGAAAAGCAATTACTAGAGAGGGAGAAAGACAGAGTGATGGGTGAACCCCTCGTTAGGCGAGGAACATTCCTAGACGTCATCAGGTCAGCTGATTGTAGCAGTACAGTGTCAACTGATGTACACATGAGTGACGTTATAAGGTCAGCTGATTGTAGCAGTACAGTGTCAACTGATGTACACATGAGTGACGTTATAAGGTCAGCAGATTGTAGCAGTACAGTGTCAACTGATGTACACATGAGTGACGACATCAGGTCAGCTGATTGTAGCAGTCCAGTGTCAACTGATGTACACATGTGACGTCATCAGGTCAGCTGATTGTAGCAGTACAGTGTCAACTAATGTACACATGTGACGTCATCAGGTCAGCTGATTGTAGCAGTACAGTGTCAACTGATGTACACATGAGTGACGTCATCAGGTCAGCTGATTGTAGCAGTACAGTGTCAACTGATGTACACACGAGTGTCGTCATCAGGTCAGCTGATTGTAGCAGTACAGTGTCAACCTAATGTACACATGAGTGACGTCATCAGATCAGCTGATTGTAGCAGTACAGTGTCAACTAATGTACACACGAATGACGTCATCAGATCAGCTGATTGTAGCAGTACAGTGTCAACTAATGTACACATGAGTGACGTCATCAGATCAGCTGATTGTAGCAGTACAGTGTCAACTAATGTACACATGTGACGTCATCAGGTCAGATGATTGTAGCAGTACAGTGTCAACTAATGTACACACGAATGACGTCATCAGGTCAGCTGATTGTAGCAGTACAGTGTCAACTAATGTACACATGAGGTACGTCATCTGGTCAGCTGATTGTAGCAGTATAGTGTCAACTAATGTACACACGAATGACGTCATCAGGTCAGCTGATTGTAGCAGTACAGTGTCAACTAATGTACACATGTGACGTCATCAGATCAGCTGATTGTAGCAGTACAGTGTCAACTAATGTACACATGAGTGACGTCATCAGATCAGCTGATTGTAGCAGTACAGTGTCAACTAATGTACACATGAGTGACGTCATCAGGTCAGCTGATTGTAGCAGTACGGTGTCAACTAATGCACACATGAGTGACGTCATCAGGTCAGCTGATTGTAGCAGTACAGTGTCAACTAATGTACACATGTGACGTTATCAGGTCAGCTGATTGTAGCAGTCCAGTGTCAACTGATGTACACATGTGACGTTATCAGGTCAGCTGATTGTAGCAGTACAGTGTCAACTGATGTACACAAGAATGACGTCATCAGGTCAGCTGATTGTTGCAGTACAGTGTCAACTAATGTACACACGAATGACGTCATCAGGTCAGCTGATTGTAGCAGTACAGTGTCAACTAATGTACACATGAGGTACGTCATCTGGTCAGCTGATTGTAGCAGTATAGTGTCAACTAATGTACACACGAATGACGTCATCAGGTCAGCTGATTGTAGCAGTACAGTGTCAACTAATGTACACATGTGACGTCATCAGGTCAGCTGATTGTAGCAGTATAGTGTCAATTAATGTACACATGAGGTACGTCATCTGGTCAGCTGATTGTAGCAGTACGGTGTCAACTGTACACATGAGTGACGTCATCAGGTCAGCTGATTGTAGCAGTCCAGTGTCAACTGATGTACACATGTGACGTCATCAGGTCAGCTGATTGTAGCAGTACAGTGTCAACTAATGTACACATGAGTGACGTCATCAGGTCAGCTGATTGTAGCAGTGCAGTGTCAACTGATGTACACATGTGACGTCATCAGGTCAGCTGATTGTAGCAGTACAGTGTCAACTGATGTACACATGTGACGTCATCAGGTCAGCTGATTGTAGCAGTACAGTGTCAACTAATGTACACATGTGACGTTATCAGGTCAGCTGATTGTAGCAGTCCAGTGTCAACTGATGTACACATGTGACGTTATCAGGTCAGCTGATTGTAGCAGTACAGTGTCAACTGATGTACACAAGAATGACGTCATCAGGTCAGCTGATTGTTGCAGTACAGTGTCAACTAATGTACACACGAATGACGTCATCAGGTCAGCTGATTGTAGCAGTACAGTGTCAACTGATGTACACATGTGACGTCATCAGGTCAGCTGATTGTAGCAGTACAGTGTCAACTGATGTACACATGTGATGTCATAAGGTCAGCTGATTGTAGCAGTACAGTGTCAACTAATGTAAACAAGAGTGACGTCATCAGGTCAGCTGATTGTGGCAGTACAGTGTTAACTAATGTACACATGTGACGTCATCAGGTCAGCTGATTGTAGCAGTACAGTGTCAACTAATGTACACATGAGTGACGTCATCAGGTCAGCTGATTGTAGCAGTACAGTGTCAACTAATGCACACATGAGTGACGTCATCAGGTCAGCTGATTGTAGCAGTACAGTGTGAACTAATGCACACATGAGTGACGTCATCAGGTCAGCTGATTGTAGCAGAACAGTGTCAACTAATGTACACATGAGAGACGTCATCAGGTCAGGTGATTGTAGCAGAACAGTGTCAACTAATGTACACATGAGTGACGTCATCAGATTAGCTGATCGTAGCAGTACTGTGTCAACTAATGTACACATGAGAGACGTCATCAGGTCAGGTGATTGTAGCAGTACAGTGTCAACTAATGTACACATGAGTGACGTTATCAGGTCAGCTGATTGTAGCAGAACAGTGTCAACTAATGTACACATGAGTGACGTCATCAGATCAGCTGATTGTAGCAGTACAGTGTCAACTAATGTACACATGAGTGACGTCATCAGGTCAGCTGATTGTAGCAGTACAGTGTCAACTGATGTACACATGTGACTTCATCTGGTCAGCTGATTGTAGCAGTACAGTGTCAACTAATGTACACATGAGTGACGTCATCAGGTCAGCTGATTGTAGCAGTACAGTGTCAACTAATGTACACACGAATGACGTCATCAGGTCAGCTGATTGTAGCAGTACAGTGTCAACTAATGTACACATGAGTGACGTCATCAGGTCAGCTGATTGTAGCAGTACAGTGTCAACTGTACACATGTGACGTCATCAGGTCGGCTGATTGTAGCAGTACAGTGTCAACTGATGTACACATGTGACGTCATCAGGTCAGCTGATTGTAGCAGTCCAGTGTCATCTTATGTACCTGCAAGCACAAAAATACGACAATAACACTAATAATATATCTACACTTATACTGTTTAATCACAAGACGGTAAATACATATAAAAGATGGTAAGTGGTGATCGATTTTGCACCGAACACCTATTGCCATGGCAATAACAGTTGAACATCTAAACATAAACATTGCGCTTACACTCCATTGTGAATTAGTGCAACAACTTTTCTGATAGGCCGGGAAGGCGCGGCGGTGTTGCCACTTTAGTCTCGCCGCGGCCTTGTATTAGAGGAGGCTATGCCTACATGAACTTTTAACAAATATTAGGTTGACTAAACTTGTTCAAATATAGGGTATGCTTCCTTGCCTCCATTAGGCTTACTATGCTGCCAACTGATTTCGTTGAAAGTGCAACATTGTCAAAGCTTGTTAAAGAACCTACAGACTGAGGTTGGGAGGTATTTTGTCATAAAAGAGCGCTGGAGCTGATCTATTGATTTTTAAAATGTTGTTACATTTACCAAGTGTTGAAATTAAAATATTAATGGAAAACTAGAAACAACTCTTTGTTTAAGAACTATTTTAAGTTGAAAAACGTGAAAACTTGACGTCTCTGCTAGATTCTGAGTAAAACTAAACCATTTTGGGTTGAAATCATGACCATTTATAAATGAGGACGGTTGATACAAAATTAGATATTCTTACATGATGTAAGATCTCAGTACAGTTAACAGCTTCGTTTGTTAAATTTCTTCCGATATTGTTCATCATTGGAGTGAGGTGGGGGCTCCAATTTTCAAATACATCCTTCTTGAGTAACACATATTTTTTTTAAATTTAAGATGGATCACAATCCCTAGACAATTTCATTCTCATTCCACATGATGATGAGAAAAATACACTGGGATATCTATAATCTCAACCAGCTTAAGTACCTATATAAAAAATATGTTAGTGATGTCCCAGTAACTTTAGCTGTATGTGTGTCTATCGGTGTAAAGAACTACCTGGTGTCTATTCCAAATCGCGAGACGCACCGTAGAACCGTGGCAAACCCCTACACATTGACAGTCATTGTATATTCAACATCTACACAGGACAAGTTGTCGGTGGAAGAGTTTGACAGAGTGTCAGTTTGACAAACCGCGTCACATTGACAGTCATTGTATATTCAACATCTACACAGGACAAGTTGTCGGTGGAAGAGTTTGACAGAGTGTCAGTTTGACAAACCGCGTCACATTGACAGTCATTGTATATTCAACATCTACACAGGACAAGTTGTCGGTGGAAGAGTTTGACAGAGTGTCAGTTTGACAAACCGCGTCACATTTCGAGGCCGAGGGTGGAGAAGCGAAGGGGATGACCCCTTTTGGGAAATCAATTTCAATTCCACTCTACTTGAGGGCTATCACAATATTAACATTTATGTCGGACAAGTAACCCGTCTGCGTCAGCTGGGGGCGATTTGCAACTTGTAGAATTAGATAATTGCCTACGTGTCGTATTCAAGTTTGCAACTTGTGACGTAATCAAAACTTTTTAGGAAAGTCATTGTTGGTTTTAAATGTGTTTTCTGTTGTTTTTCGATGTTTTCACGAGGGCTTTTATTTGCCAAGTTCAACATTTAAGAAACATGTTTGAGTCAAGACTAACAGACAACAATACATGTATAAATAATTACACTAAATAATAGTTTTGGTTCATAAACTCTTTGATTTTTCCTACCTGAGTTTACCTCTACTATACTTTGTTCACAATATTTAGGTGGTTGTAGGTGGAAGAAATCTACCCCCTCCACGTGACCCTTACCTTTAAAATAATAGCTCAACAGCTGATTAAGTAACATACATTAAATACAAAAATGTGGTGTAGGAACTTGCCCTCAAACCGCCTAAATATTGTGAACGAAGGATAGCAGAGTCTGCCAGCACATACAAGAAAATAAGGGGTTTTCTCTGGATATAATTATTTATCTTGTCCATGCTACTAGTATAATAATAGTTAATTTATGTTTAACAAGTAGTACTACAGTAATATTACTAGTATAAGAATAAAGATTCTTCTGATTACGGTAGTAGGATAAAATATCTAATCAAAGATCATGTAATTTATTCAGATGTGTAATGTTCATTGGTCTAAATTCTGTTGTAATGTTGTATAATAATGTTTACCAATAATCCTAACCAAAAATAATAAGGTACTATTTGGTATATTTTTCAAATGAATAGTTATGGATCATTTTAAAAGTATTACTTTATCAAGGTAAATAGATCTTCGCAATACAGGTAATCATTTTCAAGGAATACCACATCAGTTGATTTGCAAATATCTGACTAAAATACTCACTGTTTATGATTACATTTCATCAAAGATAAAATCAATACAATAATATTAGCTGGCCTTGTCTTTCTAACCTAGTGGTTAACTTATTGTAATTTAACGATTCGATTCACTAGCTAAACAGATTGGGATATTTTATCCAGTTTTTTCTAAAAGCTTTTAAGAAACTAAAACACAAACACCACTCTAAAACTTTCAAACACTCACAATTAAATTATTATGTAGAAACAATAACGACTACACTACTCATCAGTGACATCTCAACAAACACCACCACATGAATCCTCAAAGCCGAAGAATTCAGAGAGAAATGCAATAACGTACCACAGGACCACAGTCCTTGTCAATACAGGGTCAAAAAGCATAAAGTATCGGGGTTCGGCCACAGAAGAGAAGTTTGGGGTCAAATAAACGCGGGGATGAATGAGCGGTCAGCAACCCCCTGTCCAGGAGTCTGTCTCTGTCTGGGGCTGACCACAACACAAACCACTCTGGGGCTGTACAGCGTGTGGTTCAATAAATTGTACTGAATTTGTCAAAATTTTCTTCAGGTTATAGAGATAGTTACTGTTAAGATTTTATCTTTATGATAAGATTTCAAAAAAGTTCGTTGGATACTATTTTTATGATTTATATGATAATTTAAAACTTGTGGGGGAAATTGGGGGAAACCTGGGAAATTTTGTGGGGGTGAAAAAACTACGAGGGCTCAAGTGGACACCTAAATGAGGGGGCCTGTGGTTGACTGTAGGGTGTAAAATGGAGACACAGATGGGGGGAACTAGGTGTAACTGTAGGGACTATATTATGGGCGTAACAGGGTACGAATGGGGGGCTAATTTCAAATATAATAACTGTGGGGGCATAAATGAGGGTAGTGAACTTGGGAGGGGGGGGCAACTGGCAGAACATAGGTCAACTATAGGAGTAAACTTACTGAATGTTTGGTTCGGCTTTAATTTGTGGTTGTGAAATTGTAAATCTGAAGAACAGTTGCAATCAATACGTGTAAGGGAAGAATTTACACTGTTTTTCATAGGATACTTTAATTATTGAGGTTTGTACAATATACGTCCTAAATTTAAGTGTTTATAAGTATGTGCACTTATTAACAAGATCTCATGATTATTCTATTGGTGAGAGTTCTGCAATATAGAGAATGTTCTCAATCGAGAGACTAATTCTTTTTTGTTGATTTTCACTCTTAGGATCCGAACCATTGTACGATATAACCATCCACTTAGATGCGCTTGTATGGTGAACTGCTATTGAGAAAACCTTAAAAGTGATCAATTTACATTTTGCTCTCAAGGGTTCGTACAATAAATATTTTACCTACGACCGTTTTTTAAAGTAGCCATTTCAGTCCAGTTCTTAGAATTGAAAAGTTTCACTTTACAGCTGTTACTTTCATATCAGCATAGTTTCATTTCATATCAGCATACTTTTTTTCATATCAACACAGGTAACGGACCAATGAGGTTCAAGTATTGAGAGAAAATAATTAAAATTGTAATGCTTCGAACGTCAACTAATCAGCTGATCAGTTGACCAATTTAATTGTTGATCCGACTTGTTCATGTTGATACTCGCATATTCTTAATTAAGTTGGTGGAAGTCCAAAAATAAATGAAATATTTGCCGAATTGTAACTGGTACAATATTATTTATGGTAAGAATGCTGCTAGCAATGTAATATTTAACGAAGTTTAACAAACACGTAATTACAGGAAATCAGCTGATTATACAACAAGTCGTTGCATCACTTTCAGTGGCAATGACAATACACGAAAACATAACCTCTCTAAAAAGTTATCAGTAGTGATTGTTAGTAATTAAATCCAGATTGATAGTAATTAAAAAACGGTCGTAGGTAAAGTAGTGTACGCAACTCGCGTTAATAGTCTTTACGACACTCGTAGAAGTTTTTAAGGCACTCGCCAAGGCTCGTGACTTAATTTTTTTACTCGTGTCGTAAAGACTAACTTAACGCAATCGTTGCGTAAACTACTATACCAATATCAAATCTAACATTACATGTTTCACCGACGACAATCACACCTACTGACCCACACAACCTCGCAATCCAAACGATCCCCGCTTAGCTAAAACAACGCTTGCGAGAAGTTCAAAGAAGAACAATAAAGGGTACGCTGGCAGCCGGCGCTGTCAATGGTTGACGAATGGGCGAGCCACCAGCGTTTAATTAAATCTTGTAATTGTTTAAACGTTTTTCGCTTTTGTCTTGAGCGGGACGAGCAACGAGCATTCCCACTGTGAGTTATCTTTTGAGGGAGGAACCGACGTCTCCCCCAACTATGACAAACTTCCCTTCTCCCCTCGGGTGAATTACTCCACTACAGACCGGAATGTTTTCGTTGTACACTGATTGGTGAACTCAGTTTGACCTGTGGGTTAAATAAGTTGCATTTGTTAAGCGAGAATCGATGTAGCATTTAAATATTGGATAAAATAGTACGTGTATAATGTGTAGCCTATAATAGTATAATCATGCGTATTTCTGGTATATTGTATTCTGTTTAAATTCAGATAAAGAGTGATTAAATTATGATCATTTTATCCGGGTTTTTTTTTAATCACGAACATAAATAAAAATACCTAAAACAAGTTTTAGTTGGTTACAGTAAGGAAAATAAAATGCCTAATTTGTTTTGTAATACATGTTAAGTATTACTTTGAGTGTATTGTTGGTTTTTACTCTAAATTAATAATAGATAGTTGTAAGTGTAAATTGTTTTCGTCAGTATTTTGTCTGATATATTTAGCGACTGGGACTAGAGAGCTGTAAAAGGGAATAAGCTGACTAAACTAGGAGTTACATAGTTTACATACATGAAGATCACTTATTTACATGATGTAGCTTAGATTCAAAAGTTTCAAAGATGTTACCAGTTTTGTTTAGGATATTATGACTTTTTGCCGTTATAATGATTGTTGCATCATTTACACTCAAGCTGATAGAAATTGAGCAAACAGATCACCACCAACGACGATGAAACAAGTAATTTATATTATGAACTGCAATAGGTTTCATAAATAC